>NC_089801.1:85894603-85921002 GCF_029633855.1 Hoplias malabaricus
TCCCCCCTTTCTGCCGCTGACCGCTGTGGCGTCTCGTGTTCCTGGATTAACCCCCCCACACACACTCACACACACTCAGGATCGCTGTGGAAATGCCAGGAGATCTCAGGAGATGTTTTGAGATCTCTGATGGACGTGCTGCTGATGCTCCTCCAAGCTCTTGCTTTTTTTTTCTTTTTTTTTTTTTTTCAGCCAAAGCATCTCATCTTCTCATGACATGATGCCAGAGGAGCCCACGTCTTCTCGGAGCCAGCAGAGCTCTGGAGGAGATCTCCATAAACGTCCACCACACTCACGTTCTCTTTGATGATGCGCACGAGGCTTAGATCTTTTTGTTTCTTTCTTTCTTCATTCTCTGGAGCTTAGCAATATTAGACCCCCGTGGTGTCCAGAGAGCTCTGATGTTTCTTGGAGCTCCTCAGGAGATGCCAGAGGTGCTCAGATGTTCTCCGGAGATGACCACGGTGCTTCATTTTTTGGCTGGAGATACCAACGGAGCTCACAGTTCCCTGGAACTTACTGATCTTTTACTGCCCACGGTGTCCTGATGTGCTCCAGAGATGGTTCTCGTGGTTCTCAAGTTCGCCCATGGAGGTCAGGTCTTTTCTGAGGGTCCCCCGATATCTCAGATGTTCTGTGAGGCCCAGGTTTCTCGTGGAGATGCCGGTAGAGCTCAGGGTTCCTCGAGTGGTCCATGGTGCTGTGGTGTTTCTGAGGATGTTCGCAGAGTGGAGTAGAGAAGGCCAGGGGTCTTCAGGGAGGACACCACAGGGATCAGATGGTCTTTGGAGATGGCAGTAGGCCTCATGGCCTTTAGGTCTCTCTTCTGGAGACAGCGGTGGTTCCTCTAGACCTTTTTAGAGTTAACTAGAACGCTTCAGATCTTTCTGGAGGTATCTGGAGTGGTGCTCAGAAACGTCTGGAGATATCAGAGATCAGAAATGTTTGTGGAGATGCTGGTGGAACACCTAGAACGTGTTTATCTCACCGAACATAGCCATGGCGTCCACCTCCTCCACAGAGATACCTCAGAAAGCTCAGGTCTTTCTTTAGAGACGCAAACCGAGTCCAGGATGTTGAGGAGATACCAGTGGAGCTCAGGTTCCTCGTGTCTAGACACAACTATAGTTCTCTTAGATTGTTCTGGAGACGTCCATGGTTCCTTCAGAGCATTGTGGAAACCTCACGACCCTTATCCAGTAAAAACAATGGTTCTTCAAAGGTTCCTTACTAAAGAAAATGGTTCTGTGGAGAACCATGAACCCTTAAAGAGCGCTTCATTGTGAAAACCTTAATCACGTTCATGGAAAAGATGCTACAAACGATGTTAAATAGAACAATCTATAGCAAGTTCTGTGTGAAAAGGGCCCTCTAATCAAGCAGAGGGTTCTTCCCAGTGCTCAGGGTTCTCTTTTAAACCGATTTCTTTGCTAAAGAACCCTTGAAAAACCATCATTTTTAAGTGTGGTGTCATGACAAGCTTAGAGTTCTTCCAGAACCCTGTGTATCTAGAACATCTCTAACGTAGCTTCATGATTTGGCCAGCCATTGTTTTTCAGGGAGTGATCAGGAGGCACCGGACGTTCTCCGATTGTGGACGTACCCATGGCACTGGTCTTTATTCTGGAGACACACCAGCGGTGGGTGACCACCTTCTCCAGACTCTGGTCTCCACACAAAGGTCTGGAGATGTCTGCAGAGCTCTGGACAGGGCGACCATTCCTGACCAGCCCGTGCTTCTTTGAAGACACCTACGGTTCTGGCCATTTCCCCACATTTCCCAGAAAGATTCCCCCTTGTCTCAGGTCTGTCTTCAGAGAGACACCTAGGGAGACGTCCTAATGTCTGGAGACGAGCTCCCGGAGCCGCGGTGGATTAGTCTGCGCTCCTGGTCCTCGATTTGGCCACGAGTGCAGCTCTCCGGGATGGAGCCGGAATACGGAATGAGGCTCCTCCGGCGTCCGAACAGTCGCTCCATTGTGGGGACGGGGGGTACGCCGATGTGTTGGGCTCTCACACCATGGACGCTTCTCGGAAAGCGACCTGGGTCTTGGAAAATGGGAATGTCATTCTCGGATGCGGCTGAGGATTTCCGAGGGTCGGTTTTGTTTGAGGCGCTAGTGGTTTTTTTTTTTTTTTTTTGGGGGGAATGTTCTCTCTTTCGCTCCGGAGGATGATGAGGGCTCATTCATGCCTTGATTCATTATTCATCCCGGGATTATTTATAGCGCTCCGGAGCCGGAGAGGGAGCAGGGAATGGTGTTTAAATATAACGGGGGATTTTTTAGAGGTCTAACCTTTCTGCCTTTCTATGGAAAAGTGTTGTCAATCATCTCCCCCCTCCTCTTCCTCCCTCCCTCCCTCTCCCCCCCTCTCTCTCTCTTTCTCTCAGTGTGTGTGTGTGTGTGTGTGTGCAGCTTCGACACAGAGTGAGCGAGCGAGCCACAGAGAGAGAGAGAGAGAGTTCATTTGCATGAATCATGAGAGGGCTTCTGGAGCCCACCAAGCGTTTTAATCCTCCGTGGGTTTTTTTGGTTGTTGTTGTTTTGTTCTCCGTGTTTTCGTCGTTTAAACGAACTCCGTGACGTCAAGCTCCAGGAGGGAGATGTGACCGAAAGCATCCCTCGTTCTCTTCTGTTGTGGTCCGACCACAAACGTCGCCTCGGCGTTCCCTGAGACCCGACGCCTCTCCAGAACCACGTCTCCGGCGACGGAACTCGGCTCGTGAGTTGCATGGAGACGAGAGAGAAGAGCGAGGGAGGAAAAGTGCTGGGGGATGCTGGGTGAGTGAGAGAGAGAGGGACAGAGAGAGAGAGAGAGAGAGGCTTATCACTCATTATGTCAGACTCTATCGCTTCATTCTCTTTTCTCTTTGGCTTTTGTGTTGCTCCGGCTCCGTGACTCATGACAGATTTCTCTCCTCTCTTTTTTTAGGAGCTCTCTCTCGCTCTCTCTTTTCTCCCTCATCCCCCTCCCTCCCTTCCTCCCTCCCTCCCTCCCTCTCTCTTTTCATTCCTCTTCTTGAGGCGAGATTCCGCCCTGCTCCATGATTTGCTTCGTGTTTTTTTGGAGGGGGATGCGTCGTCTCTAAATTGCGCAGTGCCGAGTGAAAATTTTTTGCTGCTCTTTCTCTTTCTTTCTCTCTCTCTCTCTCTCTCTCTCTCTCTCTTTCTCTGACATGGAGAATCACACACACACACACACACACACACACACCTTTGCGCTCACTGCTGTTACAGGATTAGCTCTGTCCTGTCTTTTTAATATTCCTTTTCACCTCTGAGATCAGGAGCCAGTGAGGGATCCGCTGTTTAAACGACCCCCCCCCCTCAAATAAATAAATAAACAAACACATGTTTGTTGAGTTCTAAAGCCTTCTCCCGTGTTGTTCCTCTGCCCTCGGTCTCGCCGATAAAAGCATAGCAACACACTCCACACACACCTCACACTCTGGGTGGGTTCCTCTGCGGGTTCCGGCTCGGTCTCGGGTTGTTCCCGTCTGAGAGAGAGGGTTGGAGCGGAAGGGGCCTGCGTCTGCGACGTGTTCCTCACTTCTCTGATTTAAAGGGCTTTCCCCGGATGTTTGTTGAGGGATTAGCTGCACTTTTCTTTGTTTGTTTTGTGGAGGAAATAAATCGCGAGGCGGGCAGTAAAGGTCTAAAGGGCAGATCCCTCTGTGGAACCGTGCTTAAGGCCTAGCGACGTTCTCCTTCGCTTCAGGGACAAAGTACAACACTCAGAAGTTTACACTGTGTTTGTTTCCATGGCTCTTATTTATTTATTTATTTATTTATGGTCCACAACCTCCCCCTGATTCAAACCCCACAGGGGGTCACTAAAACACACCAAGCTAACTCACTTTGTTTTCGTGGACAGTAAAAAGACGAGTGGCCTAAAAAATGCAGCCGTGACGTAATGGTTCAAGAACTGGGTTTGGGCCTGGAAGGCTAAGAGAAAAAAAAAAAAAATATATATATATATATATATATATATATATGGGGAAGAAGAAACAGTGCTGTCTCCTCCCTCATCATCCACAGCTGAAGTGTCTTTGAGTGAGGCAACTAATCCCCAATTGTGTGTGTGTGTGTGTACTGCCATTGATGGGTTAAATGCACACAAATAAACACAATGTGTATTTAGGGCTGGACAGTAATTCTGTATCGATATTTATCACAATAACAATGATATGATTTTTAAACACATTTTCACTGTTTCACTTCATATTATTTACAGCCTCTGTCACTGACTGATGGCCATTAGAGGGCGCTGTCATCAATTTTAAAGTTGGTTTAGAAATATTAACACTGCCAAAGCAAAGCGGTTGTTGTTTGATGGCGATGTCATGTTTCTTGTTTGTTCTTGACTGTTTTTCTGTGGCTTTCGTTTTGTTTATAACGATGTCATATTGACTGATATTTAGAAATATATCGTGATATAAATCCTGACCGTATCGTCCAGCCCTAAGTGCATGAGTAAGGAAAATTCAGACGGCAAGGTTTAAGTGTTGACCGAATGTAACCCGTTTGTTAGTGACCTGTCTTTATCGGAGCTGGACGATCAGCAGCATGTCACAGTCTGCTCAGGATTCAAAGCTCAGACTTGATAAAAATAGCCCTGGATTGGTGTCCGACACAACCCTTAAAAATCCCCAAACAAGCACTGACTGCCTTCTCTCTCTCTCTCTCTCTCTCTGCTCTTCTCAGATGAGGCGGTGGTCTGCAGCAGCGCTACAGTGAAGTGGGTCGCTCAGTGCCATGAAAATGCATGTGTGGATGATCTTGCTGGTCGCCGCGTCCCTGAGCCTGGTCGAGATGTATGACAGCTACGGGGAAACGTGTCGGAATAAGTGCGTCTGCGAGGAAAAAGAGGGCATCCTGACGGTCACCTGCAAGACCATGGGCATCGTCCGGCTGACGGAGATCAGCCCGGTGCATTTCTCCCCGTACCACCTCCTTCTGGAGGGGAATCTCCTCAAAAAACTGTCCCTCAACGACTTCATCAACTACACGGGGGTCACCATCCTGGACCTGGGCGCCAACGACATCTCGGAGGTGGAGTCGGGAGCATTTAACGGACTGCAGGGACTAAAGAGGCTGCACTTGAACAACAACAAGATAGACGTCCTTAGGGACGACACTTTCGCTGGACTCGAGAGCCTGGAGTACCTTCAGATCGACTACAACTTCATTAGCATCGTGGAGCCCAACGCCCTGAGCAGACTGCACCAGCTGACCGTCCTCATTCTGAACGACAACCTGCTCTCCTCGCTGCCGGCCAACATTTTCCGCAACGTGCCCTTGACCCACTTGGACCTGAGGGGCAACCGGCTGAAAGCCTTCCCCTACATCGGCCTCCTGGAGCACATGGACAAAGTGGTGGAGCTACAGCTGGAGGAGAATCCCTGGAACTGTTCCTGTGAGCTCATCGCCCTCAAGGCCTGGCTGGAGAGCATCGCGTACACGGCGCTCGTCGGCGAAGTGGTCTGCGAGACTCCCTTCCGTCTCCACGGTCGAGACTTAGACGAAGTGTCCAAGCAAGAACTCTGTCCCCGAAGGGCCATTTCAGAATACGAAATGCGGCCTCCTCCGCCCCTCAGCACAAGCGGGTACTTCCAGACCACTCCGGCGGCAGTGACGGCTTCGGCTACGTCCTCGGCGGTGCTCAGATCGTCCTCCAGACCGACAAAGGGCACCCGGCAGTCCAATAAGACCAGGTCCAAGCCCACGTCCCGCATACCGGTCAACCCTTACAACTATGGGCCCATCATAGCTTTCCAGACCAAGTCCCCCGTGCCTTTGGATTGTCCCACCGCCTGCACCTGCAACCTGCAGATTTCCGACCTGGGGCTCAACGTCAACTGCCAGGAGAGGAAGATCGAAAGCATTTCGGATCTAAAGCCCAAGCCATACAATCCCAAAAAGATGTACCTCACTGGGAATTACATTCCGGCCGTGCGCCGGTCGGATTTTGTCGAGGCCGAAGGGTTGGATTTGTTGCACTTGGGGAACAATCGGATAGCGCACATACACGATAGGGCTTTTGGGGATTTAATCAACCTGCGCAGGCTTTACTTGAATGGAAACTTGATCGACAGGCTCACTGCAGACATGTTCTATGGGCTCCAGAACCTGCAGTACCTGTACTTGGAATACAACAAAATACGGGAGATCGTGGGTGGCACCTTTCGGTCCGTGCCCAACCTCCAGCTGCTTTTCCTCAACAACAACCTTCTGAAGACCTTGCCCGGAGGCATCTTTCACAACTTGTCCCTCTCCCGGCTCAACCTGCGTAACAACCACTTCCAGAACCTACCTGTGAGCGGCGTTCTGGACGAGCTCAAGGCTCTGGTGCAGGTGGATCTCTTCGAGAACCCTTGGGATTGCTCTTGCGATGTGGTGGGGATGAAAATATGGCTGGAGCAGCTCAACTCCGGCACCGTGGTTAACGACGTTCTTTGCGTGACTCCAAAGAGGCTCGCTGGCCAAGACATGCGTGGAGTTCCAGCTGAGCTACTGTGTCCCGATTATTCAGATATAGTCGTGTCTACCGTCGCACCTTCCGAGGAACCTTCGGGGAGCAGGATCACCACGACGGAGACTCCCGCCACGTTCAACACTTCTAACAGCACTGTACCTCTGTCAGTCTTAATTCTTAGCCTCCTCCTGGTCTTCATCATGTCGGTCTTCGTGGCTGCTGGCCTCTTCGTGGTGGTCATGAAGCGGCGAAAGAAGTCGCAGAGTGACCGCACGAGTACCAACAACTCTGATGTTAGCTCCTTCAACTTGCAGTACAGCCTCTACAGCAATCGCTCGGTTCCCAAGGTAAAGCCACCTGCTGGACACGTGTACGAGTACATTCCGCACCCTCTGGGACACATGTGCAAGAATCCCATCTATAGGTCGAGGGAAGGGACGGCCGTTGAGGATTATCCAGATTTGCACGAGCTGAAAGTGGTCGGCTATAGGAATACGCCGGAAGAAGAGCGAGATCCAACTCTGCGGAGCCCAAATTACACCGTGAGTACCATTGAGCCTCGGGAAGAGCCGTCGACTGTTCAGGACGCGGAACATTTCTTCAGAGGGATCCTAGAGCCGGATAAAGCTACGCCGACCAGTGCTGGAAACAGGTACGAGTACAAGTACCCGAGTCCCGGGCACTACACCTACAACCCTAATTTCGACGTCAGGAGGCAGTTCTTGCATCCCGAGGGAATTAGAGAAACCATGCTGTACGGGACGGCTCCAAGTACTGTCTACGTGGAGCCCAACAGGAACGAGTACCTGGAACTAAAGGCCAAACTCCAGGTGGAGCCGGACTACCTCGAAGTCCTTGAGAAACAGACGACGTTTAGCCAGTTTTGAACCTTTCGCTCGAATCACGCAGACCCTGCTGTACTCTATTGTTCTGTTCTGTACTCTACAAAGTTTTTTTTTTTTTTTTTTCCCCTCCTTCTATTGCCCCTTTTTGCTCTTGGACCACATCAACCTGGAAGGTACAGCGCCATCTTCTTTGAAAAAACAACAATAACAACAATAACATGAGAGAACTAAGTCCTGAAAGCGCGGGGTGTGCCAAACTTACTTTTTATGTTTCTGAAAAAGCGACAGGAGCAAAAAAAAAAAACAAAAAAAAAAACAGCTGTGACCACAATGACAACAAAAGCAAGTGGATGAAAGCACGTGATTGTTGTGATGTAAAAGCAGAAACTGGTGATGCAAAATCTATTTTTTTAATGTATTGAAGATTGAAATACACTTTAAAAACGTAGGTGTACAGATTAATCCCGAGTACGTTTTTATCAGGTGTATAATCCAGAACTATTGCAAACACAGAGAAATGTTTATATATATATATATATATATACACATACAAATATATTAAAAAAGGAGTGATATAAGAGAAAAACAACAACAACAACAACTACAACAAACAAAAAACAAAAAAAAAAACAAAAAAACTAAACTAAAAAACTCATCCAAACACTACGGCAGTGTGTCCAACTGTCCGGGACGGTCTCTCCGCTCTTAGTCTGTAAGTAAGTATTTATTGGTACCTACTCTTTGCCATGTACTTCTCCGCCTTGGTTTGATCCTCCTGGAGACTCCCTGTACCATACTCACCTGTACCGGCTTTCTGTTTGTATTTACTCATCATTTCCTGTAGCTTGCATTGTACCAAGTGGCTTTCTTTCTACGGTGGCACACCCCTCCCCTCCCCACCACCCCCTAAACCCCTCCCCTTCCCCCAAGCCCCGCCCCCCACCCAGAAACCACCACCAATGTCAAAGAGAGACTTTTAAACTTTTGCTTCATTTAAAGATTTGAAAAGAAAAAGTGTCTTTGTATGCCGTCTGCACTTTTTTTGAAAAAAAAAAAACTATGAAAATATATTAAGAAAAAAATAAATGAACAATCACAACAACAACAACAAAAAAAAAAAAAAAAAAAGGAAAACAAAATCAACAGGAGGCCACAGGGTCTTCCCAGCTCCCTTTAGAGGAAGCGTTATTATTATCATCATTATTATTATTATTATTATTATTATTATTATTATTATTATTATATTAAAATTTAATGTGCATTCATTCTTAATATGTATTTTAATATGTTATCGACTAAAAACGAGAGAGGAAGAGAGAGACAGAAGAATCCTAAATAACCGCTGAAGTAATAATTCTGTTGTGTAATCCTGATATTTTACTGTAACACCTATTTTTATACGAGCATTCGCAGACTCCCTACTGTTTGTTTACTCCTTTGTTTTGGTTCTGGGTTTCGATTGCTTTCCACTTATTGCACTATATTGACCAAAATATGTTTATGTCATCAATAAATATGATGTCAGGTTCTTACACACTGTTGTTGGGGGATGGAAACGTAGCGTGAGCCCTGAGCTCCCGAGACTTTTAAGAGGTCAGAAAGGTGATGGGAATCTGTAACGTTCACCGTGAGAGGTTTTACACTGCCTCACGGATCCTGACTCTCATCGTCTCTGAAGGGTTTCACGTGTTTAGATTTCTTTAAGAACAATTTGGTGTTTCTGCCACTGCAGTCCCTCTACAGTTACACAGTGTTGTTTCTGAGGCTGTAATTTTACAGTTAAAATACCACCTAGTGTTGCTTTAGGAGCTATTACACAGACAGACCCCACTGATCGGCTGTGGTCACTCCAGATGTTTGCAGTTTGGACCGGCGGGGGTTAAAGCAGAGCCAGGAGACTGATGAAGCGCAGTCGTCCATTTTAGTGAGGTCAGCTAACAAACCTGCAAACTCACAGTGAAAATACAGAGCGCAGTAACACTTTAGCAGCTCCTGATGTCAGTATAATAACGGAATCTAGCACTTTATGAATGCATTAATACTGCGTTATGATCACAGGGGTCAGAGGGTGTTTATGAAGCGCTTATTGACCTAAGATGGGGGCCACATACTATACATGCTGTATACTCACTTGTAAACACAGGGCTAATGCTCGCTGCACATGCTGTAAATACGTTTTCACGTCTCATAACACGACTGTAACACACTGTAATTACAGGACACCCTGGGCATGCTTTTCCAGAGGCTTATCTCTGATAGAAATGGTTATGCAGCGCTTCCTAAACGCTTTTATGAAGCATTCCGAACGCAGGGATCATGGGAAGTGTATAGAGAATGAGGACGGGCATTAGCGGCGCTAATCAATAGCTTCTTGTAACCAATGTTCAGAGCCGCTCTAAACACAATCGATGGGAGGCGCTTGTACATTTCTTTCCTGTCCAAACACCAAGGGCTGCTGTACCGGAACCAGGCGGCGCAGGAGCTGCCTTAACGCTGAGTGAAAATGACAGGGTCAGGATCATAACGGCCCGGGGCCAAGTCATCGTCCTGTTACATATTAACGCCACGTCCGAGTCGGAGAATAAGGAACGACGCTGGGATTGAACGTCTCCTGATTGCTTTTCTTCCCTTCCTCTCCCCGTTTCTCATCTCCCTCTCGGACAAGAGACACGTAGCCGTGGGGACGTCGCCCCGGCGCTCAATTCACGAGCTAATTCCACAAGGTCGTCAGACTGAGTGTCTGATCCGAACCGACGTGGGTCAACCCAGGGGGAGGTTGCTAGGTAACGTAGGTAGCGTAGGTTACCACACATTTCCAGGACTGGAAACTGGAGTTAGATTTTGGCTTCGAGTCACATTCACCCCAGGAACTGACCAGTGGAAGTGGGCAGACCATGGGTTACGCATTTCAATTTAAGACCGCTTTCCCTTGGAGATAAGAGGTTAGGAGCCAGTGGACAATCCCAGGGCTGATTAATGATGAACAATCAAAATGCCTTTTTTCCAGCAGGTTTGGAATCTGCCTGCTATCGGTAATCGATGTCTGACGGAGGCTGGGTTAATAATTCATGATGATGGACTTGGTTTAACAGACCTGGTTTGGGTGGAAGGGTGGGAGACTGTTGCTAGGCAACACAGCATCACTACCACGCAAAGTCCTCACATCTAAAATCTTGCATCGCATTTTTATGATTGCTCCAATTTACAAACTTTTTTTAATTTTTCCCAGTTTTTGAGGAACAAGGTGGTGCTGACCCTGAAGGTCACTCTAAATGCATCTCTGCCCGTGTCTCATGTTAGGAATTGTCCAAAATCCCTGGACGGAATGTCCTTTCGGATATTGACGTTATGGACAAACCTCGGGCCACTTTTTTAACAATCACCAATCAGCTCTGGGTCATTGGTCTGAAATGTCTTTCTTCCACTTGTCTGTCCTTGTGAATTGATACAGCAGCTTGTTCAAGGTCGTAGGGTTAATTATTGATCAGAAGGGTCTCGAGTGGTCAGTCGTCTCCCGGGTCATACCTCAGCCGCCTGAGGACACTCCAGACCTCGCTCCGTCTGACTGGGCGTCTGATGCTGATGTGACAGATCTGGGCAGTGCGTGGTGTGTGTTCAGTGTTGCGTTAGCAGCAGTTCGTAAAGAATCTGTGGTTCGGCCTCACGTGTCTCGGTGGGATCACCTCCGAATAAGAATGGACTCGATTTAACAGATGGTTTGGCATCCTTAGATGTTTGTCAGGGTTTCAGAACGAGTTGACAGCAATGACTCAGGAGATACGAGGTTCTGATAACGTGATAGTTCCTTGTTGGTCGACACTTAATAAACCGACACTTAAAAAATTTGTTTTCGTTTCCAATCCCGTCGATGCTCTCAGATCCGCTCTGAAACAGTGCCTCACTCCGAGGGCAGGTCTTTTTCACTCTCTCAAACCTAGTCCTTAAACCGAGCAAATCCCTCTGTCCACTGGAGCGACCGCTCCGTCCCCAAACCACTGACCTCTGGAATAAATGTAAACGCTCTGATCCCGCTCCTGCGGCTGGAAGCCGAGCCGGGGGTGGAGGGCGGAATTATTTGGACTCCTCCTTTTCCTCCAAAGATAAAGAGCTCCACTTTCCTCCCGCTCCACTCCAGGGCCCTATTCCAGATCACGGCTTTTTATAGCGACGGCGGGAAGCAGGGCCCGCGGCGTGTTTTAGCCCAGAGACTCGCGGCCGAGCTCTGAACCGCTCAGATCACCTTAAATCTAGACCATAGATCTCCGTTTTCTCATTAGGAGATAAGAGGTAGGGGCGTGAGAACGTCGCACAATTATTCCACGTATTTCTCCACGTTTGTAAATGGTTTTAATGATTTTTATCCAGTGAAAATGAATCGTTTAAAAGGTTCCAACTCTATCTTTTTATTTCCATAAATGACCTTCCAGTGGGATACGAGACTTTTGCTTGAATTAAAATCAAATAAAACCAGAGATGGGATTAAAACCTTAAATCATCACAGGAATATCTCAGAGTCAGGATTATTACATCTACTTTTCACTTGTTCACTTTTCGTAATTAGGACAGTTATTCACTGGTTTTACACGGTTTTTATCCAACGAAAATACGTAGTTTTACTTTGAAAAGTGATCAAACACAAGACTCGGGAACGTTGGAGCTGCTGCCAATGTTGGGAACCTGTTTTAACAAAGTGTTCTTCACCAGAAATGCATTTTAAAACTCAAACCTGAATCACACTAAAATATAGATTAGAATTTAGAATTGTTACCAAGTGAAATACATTTCAAAACAGTGGAGACCCTTGTTCCGTGCGGTTTGAGGTCGTCTGTGTGTTTCCTCTGGTTTTCCGCAGTGAAGGGCAGTTCATTCATTGGTCGATGTGCTCTTTGTTTGAAGCTGGATTCTCTGGTGACTCTTAGTTAATGTGTAAATCTGGTCTCGAAACGTGTTGTAGTTTGATCACAACGACATCAGGAGGAGAACAGTTAGATCAGACTTGTACCGTTCTCATTATCGGACTTACGGAAGTGTAACGTTTCCTTTTGATAGATTCAGGAACTCCATCCTTTTATAAAAGATCCAGAAGATCCACGTTTTTAGGAGAATATTAAACGTCTCTCACTTTTTGCCGGAAATGTTTTTTTTTTTTTCTGGATTAAAACCAGGAGGAATAATGTGAGGAGGAGGTTTTAAAGAGTTTATTATTATTGTCTATTTACCAGTTGCTAAGGCATCGTTTTCACACAGTCTTCTGTATCACAGCTCTTCGTTAAACTCAAGGTCTTCAAACACGGCATTAAGAGATATTTTTCAATTGATTATTTCTCATTGCAGGGGCCTTATATAATGTTTACTCAGCGGTAAATGGGTTGTTGACGTTCCACTGGATAAACACATAGAGGAAGTAAAGATCACAGAGGAACAAGAAGGAAACTCCTGTCGTATTATTACTGCATTAACTCAGAAACGTCGAGTGAATGGAAGAGTGTTATTTTTAAGAAGCTCAAGGTCTGTGAGACAAAGTGCTGACTGATGAAATGAAATCATCTCATGTGCAGTGAACACAGCTAATGAATCTCTCTCTCTGAGAACGCGGGGAGGAATTCAAAGCTCTTTAATGGTTTTCAGACGCGTTTACGTCGCAAGCGACAACTTCTCGCTGTGTTTATGACTTTAATTAAAGTCTTCGTCTGGGTTTAGCGAGATCACGCTAACGATTCCCCTTTCCACAGGTTCTACTTCCTGTTCCCCACCAGCAGTTACACTGACACCTAGAGGCCGGGATGTGTTCGGGGTTTTTAAACATGTCCGCCCGCGTGAGGAGGACCCGCTCTGTGGAGCATGAACTGACTTTTTTAACAATAACAATGAATAATAAAAACTGTGTCAAATGTTTACGTTATGATTTGCTTTGATGTGACTTCATCATTGACATGTTTTTAAGGAACTGTCTGATTCCGAATGTGGAAAACGTGTCTGAAGTGATCCATTACCCTTTTTTTTTTACATACATTTGTCCATCCTTCGAAGGTAAATATCGACGAAGCACTAAATTGAGACGTATTTGGCCAATTCCGATGCAGCTGAGCTATTGATCAGGAATCAAAAGGTGGGTTTTCCGGCGGCTGGAGATCTGTCTGCTATCGCTAATCAATGTAAGACCGTGTCAGGGGTCGCTGTGTTAATAATTGATCAGCGAATTGATTCCAGGTCGACGGTCCGCGGGGCTGTCAGTCTTCGCTCTCCCGTTAAAATCCCGAAGATGAAACACCCGCCCCGGGGTGAAGCGGTGGGAGGGAAATGTAGAAATGATAAATATTCTCTTCTATAAATGTTTTCCTCACTGGTCGGTGGAGGTAAAATTGACGGATGTCTCCTTTAAGACGCCGTGAAGTCGTGGACCCGAGCGGGATGAATCCGACAGCAGCCGATTATATTTGGACAGACCTTGACACGGTGTTAATCTCCGAGGCGCTGCCGGGGGACTGCGCTGTGATTAATTGGAGGTGGTTTGTAATCGTCAGGAGAATCTGCTCGGCTCAGGAATGAGGATCTCGCGATGCATGTCCCTCTGCTTTAGCCCCGTCCGCATCTCCGGGGGTCTGCGTGAGGCGTCGACTGATGGAGTTTGTGATTAATCCCAGTGTTTCTGAAGGAGAGGACGATGGCTGTCGGGGCTTGTTTAAGTCTTAAATATGAAAGGGATTCTTCATGTGGACGGTGACACAGGACCTCGCACGCTGTCTTTTCTGGAACGGACGTCCTCTTGGCATCTTTCGCCTGAGGCTTTACAGTGGATCTGATGTATTTCAGGCCTCAGCTCTGTCCCTGTTTGTACCAGAGAAGGACGGCAGCGGTGTGAAGCGCCCAGATGTCGGTTCTGCTCCACTCTGCGCGGAGGGTTTACACCGGTGTGTTTGAAAACAACGATTCACCACTCTCAAGGATGCCACCGCTGAAACCTGCCCTCGGCTAATCACCCTACACAGTGTGTGTGTGTGTGTGTGTGTGTGTCTGAGAATGAGAGAGACCCTGAGCTGCACTGACAGAACCCCAGCTAATGGAGGAATGCATTAGCCACGTCGCATCACAGGAGAGGCATTAAACATGTTATCTCCAGGCAGGACGTTTCATTAGCCTCTCCATTCATTTAAACAGGGTGTGTGTGTGTGTGTGTGTGTGTGTGTGTGTGTGTGTTAGCTGCGAGTGTGGACAGTGAGTGTGGAAGACAACTAGTGGACAAGGCCATAGTACACAATGGAAGGGAGTGAGCTAGTGGGCGGGGCTATCGGTAAAGTGTGCTGTCAATAAGGTTTGAGGGCGGGGCCAGAATTGGGCAGGCCCTGGTGTGTGTGTGTGTGTTAGAGACACAACCATTGGGCCGTGGTCCCCAGTAGAGGTGAGAGGACTGGTGGGCGGGGCCAATATGTTGTACTACTAATCGAATGTGTGGGCGGGGCCACAGAACCTGAGCAGAAATCAAACCCCTGTTTATTGGTGTATCAACGCTAGTCAGGTTAGAACAGACATCAGAGGTGTTGGGCGGGGAGATCAGACACTAGGGGTGTGGTGTAACAACAGTGGGCGGAGCCAGTGGACGCGAGGGCGGGGCTCTGAGGACCTCATGGGTGGAGATAATGTGGGAGTCACCTCGTGAGCGCCTGCGCTGAAGGAGACGGAGATAATTGAGGAGGCTGAGATGCTATCGGACAGGCACCAATGATCCTGTTGATTAGCTTTAATCACGGCGGCTAATGGAAGCCCCGCCGCCGAGGGGCAACAGCGCAGCTTAGCCTTCATCTCGCATTCCTCGCTGCGAGTGGAAGCGTCTTAAAGCAGCAGAAACGTAGGGGATGGTGTTTCTGAGGGGGATTATTTATTCTTTCTTCAGAAATAAACAGATTCAGGGCCCGTATATGAGCCGTATGTGTTGCTCCTCCACAGGGGGGCGCTCCTGGGCCTAATCCCAGGGTTAGTTCTACAGCACTGAACCGTGAAGGCCACAGGCCCCCTCTTCGCTGCAGCGGCCGTCTCTGCTGGAACACAGCTGTGGGGATTTGATGGCTGACGACTTTTGGGACGGATCCTGACTCTAAGAGCTGCTCAGCAGATGAGGTGTGATGTCATTAATAAAACGCTGAGAGCGGGATTACCGTAATACTCCTACACGGCGTCCCTCGCTGGGGTATCATTTTCCGCCGCGACGGCGAGGTTGTTTACCTCCTTGATTTGTTCTCCGTTTAGAACACCCTCGCTTCCTCTTCTGTTTACGTCGGTTCTCCTCAGGGACGCCGTTCTGCCGCTCTATTTATCGCGCCCCTGCATCCTACAAAAACTGCAGAGCGCCGCCGTCCAATTATTATTGCTCTGTTTGCGCTGGCGGTGCTTATCTTTTCATTTGTTTAAACAGAGGTCGGTCGCCCGCTCTCTCTCCTCATCTGCAGCAGGAGTTTGTACTGTTTATTTATTTTTGTGGGAAATGTGACTCAAATTACGTACAAATGTTGAACAACGACAAACACACTATCTCTGTTATCACTGCTATTATTACTGTTATTATTACTGCTATTATTAATCACTCACTCTATCTAACTGATGGCTCAATGCATGCCCATATGAGGAGAAGGGGCTGTGGCTGGATGACCATATAAGGTGAAGGGGGTGTGTCTGGATGGCCATATAAGGAGCAGTGGGTGTGTCTGGATGTCCATATAAGGTGAAGGGGGTGTGTCTGGATGGCCATATGAGGAGTAGTGGGTGTGGCTGGATGTCCATATAAGGAGCAGTGGGTGTGGCTGGATGTCCATATAAGGAGCAGTGGGTGTGGCTGGATGTCCATATAAGGAGCAGTGGGTGTGGCTGGATGTCCATATAAGGAGCAGTGGGTGTGGCTGGATGTCCATATGAGGAGCAGTGGGTGTGGCTGGATGTCCGTATGAGGAGCTGTGGATGTGGCTGGATGTCCATATGAGGAGTAGTGGGTGTGGCTGGATGTCCATATAAGGAGCAGTGGGTGTGGCTGGATGTCCATATAAGGAGCAGTGGGTGTGGCTGGATGTCCATATAAGGAGCAGTGGGTGTGGCTGGATGTCCATATAAGGAGCAGTGGGTGTGGCTGGATGTCCATATGAGGAGCAGTGGGTGTGGCTGGATGTCCGTATGAGGAGCTGTGGATGTGGCTGGATGTCCATATAAGAAGTTGTTGGTCTCTGGATGTCCACATAAGGACTGGGGGTGGAGTTAGTGCCCATTCCTTTATGGATTACATCATTAGAGACATGCTTTATGCCTTCATCCATAAATCTCCGGACACCGTCCGTCCAAGATTCCTCATCTCCGTCACCTCCGGTCACACCTTGGCAAGAGGAGCCACCTTAAATCTCCCTGACATCCACCCACACACCAGCCACAACATTAAAACCACCTCCTTTTTCCTCTATTGGCCACACCGGCCAGTGTCCCTCTCCACACTCACACACTCTGGTCTCGCTGTGACTCTACATACACAGTTAGAAGGTTACAGAGAGAGAGAGTGGGTGAGAGAGACTGATGGGAAGGTGGTCTGTAATAATCAGAGTCAGTGTTTGTGTGAGTGTGAGCAGAAGGTCGTGGGGGTCACGTTGGGTAAGTACTCTGCAGCAGTAGAGAGTTGGAAGTGAGGGAGTTGGAGGGTGAGAAACACAGAGAGAAAGAGAGAGAGGGGGGGGGTCCTGTAATAATCAGAGTGGTCCTGAACAAGAGAGAGACAGACAGACAGACATATAGACAGTGGGGGGGTGGTCTATAATCATCAGAGTGGTCCTGGATGACAGACAGACGGACAGGCAGTGGTGGTGGTCTGTAATAATCAGAGTGGTCCTGGATGAGAGACAGACAGACAGACAGACAGACAGACCGCGGGGGCGGTCTATGATAATCAGAAAGGTCCTGGATGAGAGAGAAACAGACAAAGAGACAGACAGACAGACAGTGTGTGTGTGGGGGGGTCTGTAATAATCAGAGTGGTCCTGGATGAGAGACAGACAGACAATGGAGGGTGGTCTGCAATAATCAGAGTGGTCCTGGATGAGAGACAGACAGAGAGACCGACAGTGGGGGTGGTCTATGATAATCAGAAAGGTCCTGGATGAGAGACAGACAGACAGACAGACATGGGGCAGTCTGTAATAATCAGAGTGGTCCTGGAAGAGAGAGAGAAAGACAGACAGACAGACAATTAGACAGACAGACAGACAAACATAGAGACAGACAGTGGGGGGCATTCTTTAATAATCAGAAAGGTCCTGGATGAGAGACAGACAGAGAGACAGACAGTGGGGAGGGGTCTGTAATAATCAGAGTGGTCCTGGATCCTGGATGAGAGAGAGACAGACAGTGGAGGGTGGTCTGCAACAATCAGAGTGGTCCTGGATGAGAGACAGACCGAGAGACAGACAGTGGGGGGTGGTCTATGATAATCAGAAAGGTCCTGGATGAGAGACAGACAGACAGACAGACAGTGGGGCAGTCTGTAATAATCAGAGTGGTCCTGGATGACAGACAGACAGAGAGACCGACAGGCAGTGGTGGTGGTCTGCAATAATCAGAGTGGTCCTGGATGAGAGAGAGAAAGACAGACAGACAGAGAGACAGACAGACAGACAGTGGGGGGTCTGTAATAATCAGAGTGGTCCTTGATGAGAGACAGACAGTGGGGGGTGGTCTGTAATAATCAGAGTTGTCCTGGATCAGAGAGAGAGACAGAGAGACAGACAGACAGACAGACAGACATACAGACAGAGAGGCAGACAGTGGGGTGTGGCCTGTAATAATCAGAGTGGACCTGGATGACAGACAGACAGACAGTGGAGGTGGTCTATAATAATCAGAGTGGTCCTGGATGACAGACAGACAAACAGACAGACAGTGGAGGTGGTCTATAATAATCAGAGTGGTTCTGGATGACAGACACAGACAGACAGACAGTGGAGGTGGTCTATAATAATCAGAGTTTTCCTGGATGACAGACACACAGACATACTGACAGAGAGACAGACAGTGGGGGTGGTCTATAATAATCAGAGAGGTCCTGGATGAGAGACAGACAGACAGACATTGAAGGTGGTCTATAATAACCAGAGTGGTCCTGGATGACATACAGACAGAAAGACAGACAGACAGATAGACAGACAGTGGGGGACGGTTTGTAATAATCAGAGTGGTCCTGGATGACAGAAAGACAGACACACATACAGACTGACAGAGAGACAGAGATGGAGACAGACAGTGGGGGCAGTCTATAATAATCAGAGAGGTCCTGGATGAGAGACAGACAGACAGACAGTGAGGGCGGTCTATAATAATCAGAGAGGTCCTGGATGAGAGACCGACAAACAGACAGACAGACAGACAGACAGACAGTGTAGGTGGTGTATAATAATCAGAGTGGTCCTGGATGACAGACAGAGAGACAGACAGTGGGGGCCGGTCTGTAATAATCAGAGTGGTCCTGGATGACAGACAGACAGAAAGACAGACAGACAGACAGGGGGTGGTCTATAATAATCAGAGTGGTTCTGGGTGAGAGACAGACAGACAGACAGACAGAGATACAAACATTGGGGGTGGTCTATAATAATCAGAGTGGTCCTGGGTGAGAGACAGACAGTGGGGGTGGTCTACAATAATCAGAGTGGTCCTGGGTGAGAGACAGACAGTGGGGGTGGTCTATAATAATCAAAGTGGTTCTGGGTGAGAGACAGACAGAGAGACAGACAGACAGTGGGGGTGGTCTATAATAATCAGAGTGGTTCTGGGTGAGAGACAGACAGAGAGACAGATAGACAGTGGGGGGTGGTCTATAATAATCAGAGTGGTTCTGGGTGAGGGACAGACAGACAGTGGGGGGTGGTCTATAATAAACAGAGTGGTCCTGGGTGAGAGACAGACAGAGAGACAGACAGACAGACAGACGGTGGGGGGTGGTCTATAATAATCAGAGTGGTTCAGGGTGAGAGACAGACAGACAGACAGACAGACATACAGACAGTGGGGGTGGTCTATAATAATAATCAGAGTGTTTCTGGGTGAGAGACAGACAGACAGACAGACAGTGGGGGTGGTCTATAATAATAATCAGAGTGGTTCTGGGTGAGAGACAGACAGACAGACAGACAGACAGACAGTGGGGGGTGGTCTATAATAATCAGAGTGGTTCTGGGTGAGAGACAGACAGACAGACAGTGGGGGTGGTCTATAATAATCAGAGTGGTTCTGGGTGAGAGACAGACAGACAGACAGACAGTGGGGGGTGGTCTATAATAATCAGAGTGGCCCTGGATGACAGACAGACAGACAGACAGTGGGGGGTGGTCTATAATAATCAGAGTGGCCCTGGATGACAGACAGACAGACAGACAGACAGTGGGGGGTGGTCTATAATAATCAGAGTGGTTCTGGGTGAGAGACAGACAGACAGTCAGACAGTGGGGGGGTGGTCTATAATAATCAGAGTGGCCCTGGATGACAGACAGACAGACAGACAGTGGGGGGCGGTCTATAATAATCAGAGAGGTTCTGGGTGAGAGACAGACAGACAGACAGACAGAGGGGGGTGGTCTATAATAATCAGAGTGGTTCTGGGTGAGAGACAGACAGACAGACAGACAGTGGGGGGTGGTCTATAATAATCAGAGTGGTTCTGGGTGAGAGACAGACAGACAGACAGACAGACAGTGGGGGGTGGTCTATAATAATCAGAGTGGTTCTGGGTGAGAGACAGACAGACAGACAGACAGACAGACAGACAGACAGTGGGGGGTGGTCTATAATAATCTGAGAGGTCCTGGATGAGAGACAGACAGACAGACAGACAGACAGTGGGGGGTGGTCTATAATAATCAGAGTGGTTCTGGGTGAGTGACAGACAGACAGACAGACAGTGGGGGGTGGTCTATAATAATCAGAGTGGTTCTGGGTGAGAGACAGACAGACAGACAAACAGTGGGGGGTGGTCTATAATAATCAGAGTGGTTCTGGGTGAGAGACAGACAGACAGTGGGGGGTGGTCTATAATAATCAGAGTGGTTCTGGGTGAGAGACAGACAGACAGACAGACAGTGGGGGGTGGTCTATAATAATCAGAGTGGTTCTGGGTGAGAGACAGACAGACAGTGGGGGTGGTCTATAATAATCAGAGTGGTTCTGGGTGAGAGACAGACAGACAGTGGGGGGTGGTCTATAATAATCAGAGTGGTTCTGGGTGAGAGACAGACAGACAGACAGACAGTGGGGGTGGTCTATAATAATCAGAGTGGTTCTGGGTGAGAGACAGACAGACAGACAGACAGTGGGGGGTGGTCTATAATAATCAGAGTGGTTCTGGGTGAGAGACAGACAGACAGACAGACAGTGGGGGGTGGTCTATAATAATCAGAGTGGTTCTGGGTGAGAGACAGACAGACAGACAGACAGACAGTGGGGGGTGGTCTATAATAATCAGAGTGGCCCTGGATGACAGACAGACAGACAGACAGTGGGGGGTGGTCTATAATAATCAGAGTGGCCCTGGATGACAGACAGACAGACAGACAGACAGACAGACAGACAGACAGTGGGGGGTGGTCTATAATAATCTGAGAGGTCCTGGATGAGAGACAGACAGACAGACAGACAGACAGTGGGGGGTGGTCTATAATAATCAGAGTGGTTCTGGGTGAGAGACAGACAGACAGACAGAAAGACAGTGGGGGGTGGTCTATAATAATCAGAGTGGTTCTGGGTGAGTGACAGACAGACAGACAGACAGACAGACAGTGGGGGGTGGTCTATAATAATCAGAGTGGTTCTGGGTGAGAGACAGACAGACAGACAAACAGTGGGGGGTGGTCTATAATAATCAGAGTGGTTCTGGGTGAGAGACAGACAGACAGTGGGGGGTGGTCTATAATAATCTGAGAGGTCCTGGATGAGAGACAGACAGACAGACAGACAGACAGTGGGGGGTGGTCTATAATAATCAGAGTGGTTCTGGGTGAGAGACAGACAGACAGACAGACAGTGGGGGGTGGTCTATAATAATCAGAGTGGTTCTGGGTGAGAGACAGACAGACAGTGGGGGGTGGTCTATAATAATCAGAGTGGTTCTGGGTGAGAGACAGACAGACAGACAGACAGACAGTGGGGGGTGGTCTATAATAATCAGAGTGGTTCTGGGTGAGAGACAGACAGACAGACAGACAGTGGGGGGTGGTCTATAATAATCAGAGTGGTTCTGGGTGAGAGACAGACAGACAGTGGGGGGTGGTCTATAATAATCAGAGTGGTTCTGGGTGAGAGACAGACAGACAGTGGGGGGTGGTCTATAATAATCAGAGTGGTTCTGGGTGAGAGACAGACAGACAGACAGACAGTGGGGGGTGGTCTATAATAATCAGAGTGGTTCTGGGTGAGAGACAGACAGACAGACAGACAGTGGGGGGTGGTCTATAATAATCAGAGTGGTTCTGGGTGAGAGACAGACAGACAGACAGACAGTGGGGGGTGGTCTATAATAATCAGAGTGGTTCTGGGTGAGAGACAGACAGACAGACAGACAGTGGGGGGTGGTCTATAATAATCAGAGTGGTTCTGGGTGAGAGACAGACAGACAGACAGACAGTGGGGGGTGGTCTATAATAATCAGAGTGGTTCTGGGTGAGAGACAAACAGACAGACAGACAGTGGGGGGTGGTCTATAATAATCAGAGTGGTTCTGGGTGAGAGACAGACAGACAGACAGACAGACAGACAGACAGTGGGGGGTGGTCTATAATAATCTGAGAGGTCCTGGATGAGAGACAGACAGACAGACAGACAGACAGTGGGGGGTGGTCTATAATAATCAGAGTGGTTCTGGGTGAGAGACAGACAGACAGACAGACAGTGGGGGGTGGTCTATAATAATCAGAGTGGTTCTGGGTGAGAGACAGACAGACAGACAGACAGACAGTGGGGGGTGGTCTATAATAATCTGAGAGGTCCTGGATGAGAGACAGACAGACAGACAGACAGACAGTGGGGGGTGGTCTATAATAATCAGAGTGGTTCTGGGTGAGAGACAGACAGACAGACAGACAGACAGTGGGGGGTGGTCTATAATAATCAGAGTGGTTCTGGGTGAGTGACAGACAGACAGACAGACAGACAGTGGGGGGTGGTCTATAATAATCAGAGTGGTTCTGGGTGAGAGACAGACAGACAGACAAACAGTGGGGGGTGGTCTATAATAATCAGAGTGGTTCTGGGTGAGAGACAGACAGACAGTGGGGGGTGGTCTATAATAATCAGAGTGGTTCTGGGTGAGAGACAGACAGACAGACAGACAGACAGTGGGGGGTGGTCTATAATAATCTGAGAGGTCCTGGATGAGAGACAGACAGACAGACAGACAGACAGTGGGGGGTGGTCTATAATAATCAGAGTGGTTCTGGGTGAGAGACAGACAGACAGACAGAAAGACAGTGGGGGGTGGTCTATAATAATCAGAGTGGTTCTGGGTGAGTGACAGACAGACAGACAGACAGACAGACAGTGGGGGGTGGTCTATAATAATCAGAGTGGTTCTGGGTGAGAGACAGACAGACAGACAAACAGTGGGGGGTGGTCTATAATAATCAGAGTGGTTCTGGGTGAGAGACAGACAGACAGTGGGGGGTGGTCTATAATAATCTGAGAGGTCCTGGATGAGAGACAGACAGACAGACAGACAGACAGTGGGGGGTGGTCTATAATAATCAGAGTGGTTCTGGGTGAGAGACAGACAGACAGACAGACAGTGGGGGGTGGTCTATAATAATCAGAGTGGTTCTGGGTGAGAGACAGACAGACAGTGGGGGGTGGTCTATAATAATCAGAGTGGTTCTGGGTGAGAGACAGACAGACAGACAGACAGACAGTGGGGGGTGGTCTATAATAATCAGAGAGGTCCTGGATGATGGTGATTGCACATTAAGTGGTTTTTGGAGCTTTGTCATTCTCCGCCGCGCTTCGTCTTCTGCTCCGTCCCTTTGTTAATTGCTGTAATTATTTTTTAATTATTGATTTATTTATTTATTTTAGAGCTGAGTTTGCGGCTGCTTTGCTGCTGAAGAGAACAGGGCTCTGAAAGAACGCGCTGATATCTCTCCTGCCTCCTCCTCTCTCTCTCTCTCTCTCTCTCTCTCTCTCTGTCTCTCTCTCTCCTCCCTCACTATCTCTTTAACTCTCTCCACCCTCACTCACTCCCTCTCTCACCCCTCACTCTCTGTTTCACTATCTCACTCTCTCTCCTCCCTCACTCTGTCTCTCCTCCTTCACTCTCCCTCACTTTCTCTCTCTCTCTCTTTCTCTCTCCCTCACTCTCTCTCTCTCCTCCCTCACTCTTTCTTTCACTCTCTCCTCCCTCACTTTCTCTCCCTCCAACGCCTGCTATTGTCTTCTGCTGGGGTCTGAGCACCAGGGGATTTATTCTGCTCAGTGTCAGAGTGTGAGTGTGTGAGTGTGTGTGTGTGTGTGTCTCTGTGTGTGTGTGTTTGTGTCCACTCTAATGCAAAAGTTATGTCTATGATCATTTCTAATGCAGGAGATGTGTGTGTGTGTGTGTGTGTGTGTGTGTTCAGACAGTTTGTATGAAGTGGTGAACAGTGTTTATACACGACCTGCAGGAATACCTGCTCTTACTTTTACACACTGTGTGTGTGTGTGTGTGTGTGTGTGTGTTTCTCAGTACAGAGGTGTAATAATCCGGAGCAGAGCAGAGAGAGAGAGAGAGAGAAGGCGACGGTATAAAGTTTATTCCACAGAAGCTCTGTGTTTTCTTTGTAAATAAAACAGAGAATAAATCCTTTTCTCTTTGATCCTTCAGAAAAACAACAACAAACACAAACACAAAGAGAGCGCAGGGTTAAAGAGGTAAACACCGAGAGACACGGCACACTCCGGGTTCCACCGACGCCAGCACATCCTCTGTGTGTACAGCACGCAGAACCTTAGAACTCCAGTGGAACCGCGTTCTGGACCCGGGGCCCGACAGAAACCCAGCTGAGACCAGGACGTCCATATACGGGCGTGAGGATGACGTCTCCCCCGGCAACAGCTGCTGTGGTCCTGGGGGGAGTTAACATTATTTTAAAGACATTCGGTCCTTAGGAACACACACACACACTGGAACTATCTAGAACCAGGTGAAGAACCATATCTAGACCATGTGAGTCCACATATGAGACCACGGTACAATACAAATCAATAGAGACACATTGTCTATAACCCCCCTGTTCTTCTGGAGTCCACCAACCCTCACACTGTGAAACAAGACCCCAGTCAGTGTTCTGTGCGCTGCCTGAGTCTGTCCAATCACAGCGCTGGACCCGTGTTTATGTGAGAGCGCAAAGACGAGGTTAAACTCAGCAAAACAGACACAACGAGCGCGGAGAAATAAGAGCACTGAGTAAAAACGGAGAAGAAAGAGAACAGAGTGAAAACGGCTAAAAACCAGAGCTTCTGCTCCTCGCTCCTCACTGCTGTGCGCTCGGGGTCGGGGTGAACAGAGAGCGGCTCATTATCATTTAAAGGAACAGGGCTGTTTACACAGGGGGGCGTGGCCTCGGTGTCTATTTACAGAGGTGTAGAGATAAAGTGTTGTTCTGAGTAAAGCTCCCATTCGACCCCCAGTGTGTGTGTGTGTGTGTGTGTGTGATCCTCCAGTCTATATCTGTTACACTCTCTCAGGCCGTGTGTCTGTTAAAAGGCACAGATCAATGCAGTGATTTTCCGATCGATGGCTTACATCTTCACACCCTCCTCATCCCTGTCCCGGGGGCGTGGCCTCAGGCTCCAGCCGAACGCCGCTCCCTCCCCTCAGCTCCGCTCCCACGGCCGGAGAATCTAGAACAGGGAGAACCCGAGGGGAACTTTACAGACGATAAAGACACGACCTTGTCTTTGACGAATCTACAGCCTTTATTTGAATACGCAGACGTCACGGGGGCAATCAGATTCAGAGCGATGTGTTCGTTCACTGGTGTGAGGTCACGGCGCCTTCGTTTCCTTCATTTATGTCTTTAAAGGGTTAATTAATAACTGTCCATTAATGTGTGTGTTTTCATTGTGTTTAAACATCAGTAAATACACTGTGTGTGTGTGTGTGTGAATCCAGTGCTGAGTAATCTGTAACAGAACTGAGTGTGTGTGTGTGTGTGTGTGTGTGTGTGAGAGTGATGAGACAGAACTGAGATGTGTGTAAAATAAACATCATTTTGATATTACAATACAAGATTTTTACTAATACAATCATTACTCCACACACACACACACACACACACACACACAGAGATGGAGATGATTTATTATTTATTTTGAAGGCTCTCCGTGTCTTCTCTGCTGTGTGAGCTGCAGTTCTGCGGAGGTGGACGGTAGGGGGCACTGTGGATCTGTAAGCTGCTGCAGCTCCTGGTACTGTGTGTGTGTGTGTGTGTGTGTGAGAGAGAGAGAGAGAGAGAGAGAGAGAGAGAGAGAGAGAGAGAGAGAATGTCTCTCTTATTTTGTTCTCTAGCTTTTGTTTTGGTCCAAACTGCAAGAGTCCAAAATATGTTATGATTTTTCTTCATTTTATTTTATTTTTCCAAGTGTGTGTGTGTGTGTGTGTGTGTGTGTGTTCCTAAGGACCGAATGTCTTTAAAAAAAAGTGATAGCTCCCCCCAGGACCGCAGCAGCTGTTGCCGGGGGAGACGTCGTCCTCACGCCCGTATATGGACGTCCTGGTCTCAGCTGGGTTTCTGTCGGGCCCCGGGTCTGAACTACACAGCGCTCCAGAACAGGGCCCAGAACCTTCCCGCTGACACTGAGTGACGGACAGACGACGGACAGCTACGACTCAGAGTGTGGACCCTGGACGCCGTCCAATCCCGGGGTTGTATTCTGGTGGGGGGCGTGGCTTCTGACGATGTCAGACAGCGCTATGAAAACACTGGTCTGTGGTGTATCCTTGTTGTTTTTATCACCGTTGATCTCAGCACATCGGGTCCAGCTGTGTCCAGAGGTGACGTCCCGCATGTAGTGTGTGATTAGAGAGGTGTGTACTTA
>NC_089801.1:85921202-85928702 GCF_029633855.1 Hoplias malabaricus
CGACTGACCCTGGTTACGACCGACTGACGCTGGTATAAATGACTGGCCCTGGTTATGACCGACTGACGCTGGTATAAACGACTGACCCTGGTTATGACCGACTGACACTGGTATAAATGACAGACCCTGGTTGTGACCGACTGACACTGGTATAAACGACTGACCCTGGTTATGACCGACAGACCCTGGTTGTGACCAACTGACACTGGTATAAACAACTGACCCTGGTTATAACCGACTGACACTGGTACAAATGACTGACGCTGGTTATGATTGACTGACGCTGGTATAAACGACTGACCCTGGTTATGACCGACTGACACTGGTATAAATGACTGGCCCTGGCTATGACCGACTGACGCTGGTATAAACGACTGACCCTGGTTATGACCGACAGACCCTGGTTGTGACCAACTGACACTGGTATAAACAACTGACCCTGGTTATAACCGACTGACACTGGTACAAATGACTGACGCTGGTTATGACCGACTGGCGCGATTGCGGAGTGGACCGGGCCTGGGTCACGATATTCAGACTGTGGAAGCTGAGCTGACAGAGCAATGACTTTAGAGACATTTTTAATGTGTTCCCAGAGTGGACAGGATCATTGGTCAGGGATTGGTCAGGGATTTCTCCAGGGATTGAAGACCGTTAAAATGAAAGTGGACCTTCAAAAGTAATAAAGAAACTTTACATTGTGACAAACACAGTAGTCCGCTCTCTAAAGGCAGGGCACTCTCTGATTATGCAGTAGCTGTTCATGGCTACGTTAAACCCCCTCCTATTTATTTACATGTTATTTTGGTCCCATTCAGAGGCGCTGTTGTCGTGAGGAAGAGTTGGGACGTATGGTGAGAGATCCTTTTGTTTTCTCTTTCTCTGGATGTTGACAGACAGGGATTTCTCTCTCTGTCCCTACTAGGCCTTCATAATGCTAACCGCTAACCGCTAAAGCCCTGCCATGGCTTGTCTGTCAACACGGATGCCACAGAGAGTCTTCATCCTAATCCTGCCAATCACACACACACACACACACACACACACAGTCTGAGCTTCACAAACACAGTTTTCTCTGGGAGAGTGGGACCGAACTGTGGTTGCAGAATATGACTCCTGTGACCTTACAAAATCTTGTATCTCGTATTTCACCAACATTATATAATGTACCCATGTGTTTCTAGAGACCTCCTAATGTCATGTAATGAGGTCAGCTATTTAACACACACACACACACACACACACACACACAAACACAGCAACAGTAAAACGTTATAAAGACTCTGAGCACCGGGCTGTGTTCTCAGCGTCCAGCCCCTGACCTCACTGCTGACCATCAAACCCTCACAGCACTGTCCAGACGCCCAGAGGAAACCTTCCCAGAAGAGTGAAGACCGTTCCTGTGGTGAGGAGGAGGAACGCTGGAATGCTGTGCCTCTCTGTCAGTGTTTTATTGTTGTTTTGATCCCACTAAAGCTTGTGTAACTGTGTGAAAACGACCTGCACTTGTTCCTCCACGTTCCGCCACGTTCCTCGAGTGGAGAACTTTATATAATCACACTCTCACTCTCTGATTCATCGCTACTTTCTCATTTTCTCTAAAGTTCACTGATGACAACCCTGTTTTGCATTACATAGGAAAGAAAAACTAACAAACACTCAGAGAGCACTAACCTCTGTTCATCAGACTCAACACGCTCGTCGGAGAACGCTAACCTCTGTTCATCAGACTCAACACGCTCAGAGAAGAATGCTAACCTCTGTTCATCAGACTCAACACGCTCAGAGGAGAATGCTAACCTCTGTTCATCAGACTCAACACACTCAGAGGAGAATGCTAACCTCTGTTCATCAGACTCAACACGCTCAGAGGAGAACACTAACCTCTGTTCATCAGACTCAACACGCTCAGAGAAGAATGCTAACCTCTGTTCATCAGACTCAACACGCTCAGAGGAGAATGCTAACCTCTGTTCATCAGACTCAACACACTCAGAGGAGAATGCTAACCTCTGTTCATCAGACTCAACACGCTCAGAGGAGAACACTAACCTCTGTTCATCAGACTCAACACGCTCGGAGGAGAACGCTAACCTCTGTTCATCAGACTCAACACTCTTGGAGGAGAACACTAACCTCTGTTCATCAGACTCAACACGCTCAGAGGAGAACACTAACCTCTGTTCATCAGACTCAACACGCTCGTCGGAGAACGCTAACCTCTGTTCATCAGACTCAACACACTCAGAGGAGAATGCTAACCTCTGTTCATCAGACTCAACACGCTCGGAGAAGAACACTAACCTCTGTTCATCAGACTCAACACGCTCAGAGGAGAACACTAACCTCTGTTCATCAGACTCAACACGCTCGGAGGAGTACACTAACCTCTGTTCATCAGACTCAACACGCTCGGAGGAGAACACAAACCTCTGTTCATCAGACTCAACACGCTCGGAGGAGAACACTAACCTCTGTTCATCAGACTCAACACGCTCGGAGGAGAACGCTAACCTCTGTTCATCAGACTCAACACGCTCAGAGGAGAACGCTAACCTCTGTTCATCAGACTCAACACGCTCAGAGGAGAACGCTAACCTCTGTTCATCAGACTCAACACGCTCAGAGGAGAACACTAACCTCTGTTCATCAGACTCAACACGCTCGGAGGAGAACACTAACCTCTGTTCATCAGACTCAACACGCTCAGAGGAGAACGCTAACCTCTGTTAATCAGACTCAACACGCTCAGAGGAGAACACTAACCTCTGTTCATCAGACTCAACACGCTCAGAGGAGAACACTAACCTCTGTTCATCAGACTCAACACGCTCGGAGGAGAACGCTAACCAGGGTCAGTCGTTTATATCAGCGTCAGTCGGTCATAACCAGGGCCAGTCGTTTATACCAGCGTCAGTCGGTCATAACCAGGGTCAGTCGGTCATAACCAGGGTCAGTCGTTTATACCAGCGTCAGTCGGTCATAACCAGGGCCAGTCGTTTATACCAGAGTCAGTCGGCCATAACCAGGGTCTGTCGTTTATATCAGCGTCAGTCGGTCATTACCAGGGCAAGTCGTTTATACCAGAGTCAGTCGGTCATAACCAGGGTCAATCGTTTATACCACCGACAGTCGGTCATAACCAGGGCCAGTTGTTTATACCAGCGTCAGTCGGTCATAACCAGGGTCAGTCGTTTATACCAGCGTCAGTCGGTCATAACCAGGGTCAGTCGTTTATACCAGCGTCAGTCGGTCATAACCAGGGCCAGTCGTTTATACCAGAGTCAGTCGGTCATAACCAGGGTCAGTCGTTTATAACACCGACAGTCGGTCATAACCAGGGCCAGTCGTTTATACCAGCGTCAGTCGGTCATAACCAGGGCCAGTCGTTTATACCAGAGTTAGTCGGCCATAACCAGGGTCAGTCGTTTATATCAGCATCAGTCGGTCATAACCAGGGCCAGTCGTTTATACCAGAGTCAGTCGGTCATAACCAGGGTCAGTCGTTTATACCACCGACAGTCGGTCATAACCAGGGCCAGTTGTTTATTCCAGCGTCAGTCGTTTATACCAGCGTCAGTCGGTCAGAACCAGCATCAGTCATTTATACCAGCGTCAGTCGGTCATAACCAGGGTCAGTCGTTTATACCAGCGTCAGTCGGTCATAATCAGGGTCAGTCGTTTATACCAGCGTCAGTCGGTCATAACCAGGGTCAGTCGTTTATACCAGCGTCAGTCGGTCATAACCAGGGCCAGTCGTTTATACCAGCGTCAGTCGGTCATAACCAGGGTCAGTCGTTTATACCAGCGTCAGTCGGTCATAACCAGGGTCAGTCGTTTATACCAGCCTCAGTCGGTCATAACCAGGGCCAGTCGTTTATACCAGCCTCAGTCGGTCATAACCAGGGTCAGTCGTTTATACCAGTGTCAGTCGGTCATAAGCAGGGTCAGTCGTTTATATCAGCGTCAGTCGGTCATAACCAGGGCCAGTCGTTTATACCAGAGTCAGTCGGTCATAACCAGGGTCAGTCGTTTATAACACCGACAGTCGGTCATAACCAGGGCCAGTTGTTTATACCAGCGTCAGTCAGTCATAACCAGGGTCAGTCGTTTATACCAGTGTCAGTCGGTCATAACCAGGGTCAGTCGTTTATACCAGCCTCAGTCAGTCATAACCAGGGCCAGACGTTTATTCCAGCGTCAGTCGTTTATACCAGCGTCAGTCGGTCATAACCAGCGTCAGTCATTTATACCAGCGTCAGTCGGTCATAACCAGGGTCAGTCGTTTATACCAGCATCAGTCGGTCATAATCAGGGTCAGTCGTTTATACCAGCGTCAGTCGGTCATAACCAGGGTCAGTCGTTTATACCAGCGTCAGTCGGTCATAACCAGGGTCAGTCGTTTATACCAGCCTCAGTCAGTCATAACCAGGGCCAGACGTTTATTCCAGCGTCAGTCGTTTATACCAGCGTCAGTCGGTCATAACCAGCGTCAGTCATTTATACCAGCGTCAGTCGGTCATAACCAGGGTCAGTCGTTTATACCAGCATCAGTCGGTCATAATCAGGGTCAGTCGTTTATACCAGCGTCAGTCGGTCATAACCAGGGTCAGTCGTTTATACCAGCGTCAGTCGGTCATAACCAGGGTCAGTCGTTTATACCAGCCTCAGTCGGTCATAACCAGGGCCAGTCGTTTATACCAGCCTCAGTCGGTCATAGCCAGGGTCAGTTGTTTATACCAGTGTCAGTCGGTCATAAGCAGGGCCAGTCGTTTATACCAGCGTCAGTCGGTCATAACCAGGGCCAGTCGTTTATACCACTGTCAGTCGGTCATAATCAGCGTCTGTCGTTGATACCACTGTCAGTCGGTCATAATCAGTGTCTGTCATTGATACCACCGTCAGTCGTTTATACCACTGTCAGTCGGTCTTAACCAGGGTCAGTCGTTTATACCACTGTCAGTCATTTATACCACTCTCAGTTGGTCATAACCAGGGTCAGTCCTTTATACCAATGTCAGTCAGTCATAACCAGAGTCAGTTCTTTACACCAGCATCTGTTGTTTATACCACCGTCAGTCGGTCATAATCAGCGTCTGTCGTTTATACCACTGTCAGTCGGTCATAATCAGCGTCTGTCGTTGATACCACTGTCAGTCGGTCATAATCAGTGTCTGTCATTGATACCACCGTCAGTCGTTTATACCACTGTCAGTCGGTCTTAACCAGGGTCAGTCGTTTATACCACTGTCAGTCATTTATACCACTCTCAGTTGGTCATAACCAGGGTCAGTCCTTTATACCAATGTCAGTCAGTCATAACCAGAGTCAGTTCTTTACACCAGCATCTGTTGTTTATACCACCGTCAGTCGTTTATACCACTGTCAGTCGGTCTTAACCAGGGTCAGTCGTTTATACCACTGTCAGTCGGTCATAACCAGGGTCAGTCGTTTATACCACTGTCAGTCAGTCATAACCAGGGTCAGTTCTTTATACCAGCGTCTGTCGTTTGTACCACCGTCAGTTGTTTATACCACTGTCAGTTGGTCTTAACCAGGGTCAGTCGTTTATACCACTGTCAGTTGGTCATAATCAGCGTCTGTCGTTTATACCACCGTCAGTCATTTATACCAGTGTCAGTCATTTATATCACCATCAGTTGTTCCTAAACAGAGTCAGTTATTCATGAACAGAGTCGGTTTTTCCTGGTGTCTGTTGTTATGTAGAGGCAGTGCATTGCCTGAAGAACTGTGACCTACAGAAGCGACTGTGAAAAGACTGAAGGGGCTTGTTTTTCTCTCTCAGCGTCCCTCTTCACCAGGACAAGAGACGCTCCTCTCTCCCCTTCCCTCCCTGTCTTCACTCTTTCTCTCTTTCCCTCTCACTCCTCCTTTCCCTCCCTGTCTTCCACTCTTTCTCTCTTCCCTCACTCCTCCTTCCCTCCCTGTCTTCACTCTTTCCCTCTCACTCCTCCCTTCCCTCCCTGTCTTCACTCTTTCTCTCTTCCCTCTCACTCCTCCCTTCCCTCCCTGTCTTCACTCTTTCTCTCTTTCCCTCTCACTCCTCCCTTCCCTCCCTCTCTTCACTTTCTCTCTTTCCCTCTCACTCCTCCCTTCCCTCCCTGTCTTCACTCTTTCCCTCTCACTCCTCCCTTCCCTCCCTGTCTTCACTCTTTCCCTCTCACTCCTCCCTTCCTCCCTCTCTTCACTTTCTCTCTTTCCCTGTCACTCCTCCTTTCCCTCCGTCTTCACTCTTTCTCTCTTTCCCTCTCACTCCTCCCTTCCCTCCTCTCTTCACTTCTCTCTTTCCTCTCACTCCTCCCTTCCCTCCCTGTCTTCACTCTTTCTCTCTTTCCTCGCACTCCTCCCTTCCCTCCCTCTCTTCACTTTCTCTCTTTCCCTCTCACTCCTCCCTTCCCTCCCTCTCTTCACTTTCTCTCTTTCCCTCTCACTCCTCCCTTCCCTCCCTGTCTTCACTCTTTCTCTCTTTCCCTCTCACTCCTCCCTTCCCTCCCTGTCTTCACTCTTTCTCTCTTCCCTCTCACTCCTCCTTTCCCTCCCTGTCTTCACTCTTTCTCTCTTTCCCTCTCACTCCTCCTTTCCCTCCCTGTCTTCACTCTTTCTCTCTTTCCCCCTCACTCTCCCTTCCCTCCCTGTCTTCACTCTTTCTCTCTTTCCCTCTCACTCCTCCCTTCCCTCCCTGTCTTCACTCTTTCTCTCTTTCCCCCTCACTCCTCCTTTCCCTCCCTCTCTTCACTTTCTCTCTTTCCCTCTCACTCTCCCTTCCCTCCCTGTCTTCACTCTTCTCTCTTTCCCTCTCACTCCTCCCTTCCCTCCCTGTCTTCACTCTTTCTCTCTTTCCCTCTCACTCCTCCCTTCCCTCCCTCTCTTCACTTTCTCTCTTTCCCTCTCACTCCTCCCTTCCCTCCATGTCTTCACTCTTTCTCTCTTTCCCTCTCACTCCTCCTTCCCTCCCTGTCTTCACTCTTTCTCTCTTTCCCTCTCACTCCTCCTTTCCCTCCCTGTCTTCACTCTTTCTCTCTTTCCCCTCACTCCTCCCTTCCCTCCCTGTCTTCACTCTTTCTCTCTTTCCCTCTCACTCCTCCCTTCCCTCCCTCTCTTCACTTTCTCTCTTTCCCTCTCACTCCTCCCTTCCCTCCCTGTCTTCACTCTTTCTCTCTTTCCCTCTCACTCCTCCCTTCCCTCCCTCTCTTCACTTTCTCTCTTTCCCTCTCACTCCTCCCTTCCCTCCCTGTCTTCACTCTTTCTCTCTTTCCCCTCACTCCTCCCTTCCCTCCCTGTCTTCACTCTTTCTCTCTTTCCCTCTCACTCCTCCCTTCCCTCCCTGTCTTCACTCTTCTCTCTTTCCCTCTCACTCCTCCTTTCCCTCCTTGTCTCACTCTTTCTCTCTTTCCCCTCACTCCTCCCTTCCCTCCCTGTCTTCACTCTTTCTCTCTTCCCTCTCACTCCTCCCTTCCCTCCCTCTCTTCACTTTCTCTC
>NC_089801.1:85933702-85961202 GCF_029633855.1 Hoplias malabaricus
ACCTCTGTTCATCAGACTCAACACGCTCAGAGGAGAACGCTAACCTCTGTTCATCAGACTCAACACGCTCAGAGGAGAACGCTAACCTCTGTTCATCAGACTCAACACGCTCAGAGGAGAACGCTAACCTCTGTTCATCAGACTCAACACGCTCAGAGGAGAACGCTAACCTCTGTTCATCAGACTCAACACGCTCAGAGGAGAACACTAACATCTGTTCATCAGACTCAACACGCTCAGAGGAGAACACTAACCTCTGTTCATCAGATTCAACACGCTCGGAGGAGAACGCTAACCTCTGTTCATCAGACTCAACACGCTCAGAGGAGAACGCTAACCTCTGTTCATCAGACTCAACACGCTCAGAGGAGAACGCTAACCTCTGTTCATCAGACTCAACACGCTCGGAGGAGAACGCTAACCTCTGTTCATCAGACTCAACACGCTCGGAGGAGAACACTAACCTCTGTTCATCAGACTCAACACGCTCGGAGGAGAACGCTAACCTCTGTTCATCAGACTCAACATGCTCAGAGGAGAACACTAATCTCTGTTCATCAGACTCAACACGCTCGGAGGAGAACACTAACGTCTGTTCATCAGACTCAACACGCTCAGAGGAGAAGACTGACCTCTGTTCATCAGACTCAACACGCTCAGAGGAGAACGCTAACCTCTATTCATCAGACTCAACACGCTCAGAGGAGAACACTAACCTCTGTTCATCAGACTCAACACGCTCGGAGGAGAACACTAACTTCTGTTCATCAGACTCAACACGCTCGGAGGAGAACACTAACCTCTGTTCATCAGACTCAACACGCTCGGAGGAGAACGCTAACCTCAGTTCATCAGACTCAACACGCTCGGAGGAGAACACTAACATCTGTTCATCAGACTCAACACGCTCAGAGGAGAACACTAACATCTGTTCATCAGACTCAACACGCTCAGAGGAGAACACTAACCTCTGTTCATCAGATTCAACACGCTCGGAGGAGAACGCTAACCTCTGTTCATCAGACTCAACACGCTCAGAGGAGAACGCTAACCTCTGTTCATCAGACTCAACACGCTCAGAGGAGAACGCTAACCTCTGTTCATCAGACTCAACACGCTCGGAGGAGAACGCTAACCTCTGTTCATCAGACTCAACACGCTCGGAGGAGAACACTAACCTCTGTTCATCAGACTCAACACGCTCGGAGGAGAACGCTAACCTCAGTTCATCAGACTCAACACGCTCGGAGGAGAACACTAACATCTGTTCATCAGACTCAACACGCTCAGAGGAGAACGCTAACCTCTGTTCATCAGACTCAACACGCTCGGAGGAGAACACTAACCTCTGTTCATCAGACTCAACACGCTCGGAGGAGAACGCTAACCTCAGTTCATCAGACTCAACACGCTCGGAGGAGAACACTAACATCTGTTCATCAGACTCAACACGCTCAGAGGAGAACACTGACCTCTGTTCATCAGACTCAACACGCTCGGAGGAGAACGCTAACCTCTGTTCATCAGACTCAACACGCTCAGAGGAGAACGCTAACCTCTGTTCATCAGACTCAACACGCTCAGAGGAGAACGCTAACCTCTGTTCATCAGACTCAACACGCTCAGAGGAGAACGCTAACCTCTGTTCATCAGACTCAACACGCTCAGAGGAGAACGCTAACCTCTGTTCATCAGACTCAACACGCTCAGAGGAGAACACTAACATCTGTTCATCAGACTCAACACGCTCAGAGGAGAACACTAACCTCTGTTCATCAGATTCAACACGCTCGGAGGAGAACGCTAACCTCTGTTCATCAGACTCAACACGCTCAGAGGAGAACGCTAACCTCTGTTCATCAGACTCAACACGCTCAGAGGAGAACACTAACCTCTGTTCATCAGACTCAACACGCTCAGAGGAGAACGCTAACCTCTGTTCATCAGACTCAACACGCTCAGAGGAGAACGCTAACCTCTGTTCATCAGACTCAACACGCTCAGAGGAGAACGCTAACCTCTGTTCATCAGACTCAACACGCTCAGAGGAGAACACTAAGATCTGTTCATCAGACTCAACACGCTCAGAGGAGAACACTAACCTCTGTTCATCAGATTCAACACGCTCGGAGGCGAACGCTAACCTCTGTTCATCAGACTCAACACGCTCAGAGGAGAACGCTAACCTCTGTTCATCAGACTCAACACGCTCAGAGGAGAACGCTAACCTCTGTTCATCAGACTCAACACGCTCGGAGGAGAACGCTAACCTCTGTTCATCAGACTCAACACGCTCGGAGGAGAACGCTAACCTCTGTTCATCAGACTCAACACGCTCAGAGGAGAACACTAACCTCTGTTCATCAGACTCAACACGCTCGGAGGAGAACGCTAACCTCTGTTCATCAGACTCAACACGCTCAGAGGAGAACACTAATCTCTGTTCATCAGACTCAACACGCTCGGAGGAGAACACTAACGTCTGTTCATCAGACTCAACACGCTCAGAGGAGAACACTGACCTCTGTTCATCAGACTCAACACGCTTGGAGGAGAACTCTAACCTCTGTTCATCAGACTCAACACGCTCGGAGGAGAACACTAACCTCTGTTCATCCGACTCAACACGCTCGGAGGAGAACACTAACATCTGTTCATCAGACTCAACACGCTCGGAGGAGAACACTAACATCTGTTCATCAGACTCAACACGCTCGGAGGAGAACACTAACATCTGTTCATCAGACTCAACACGCTCGGAGGAGAACACTAACATCTGTTCATCAGACTCAACACGCTCGGAGGAGAACACTAACCTCTGTTCATCAGACTCAACACGCTTGGAGGAGAACACTAACCTCTGTTCATCAGACTCAACACGCTCGGAGGAGAACGCTAACCTCTGTTCATCAGACTCAACACGCTCAGAGGAGAACACTAACCTCTGTTCATCAGACTCAACACGCTCAGAGGAGAACGCTAACCTCTGTTCATCAGACTCAACACGCTCGGAGGAGAACACTAACCTCTGTTCATCAGACTCAACACGCTCAGAGGAGAACACTAGGAAAGTTTTTGTCTACAGTAGAAAAGTCCTGAGTGTACTGGTCGTACAGGAAGTGATGTATGGTCCTGAACCCTCGGGGACTCTTGTCTCTGATCATTAGCATAATGAGCTCAGCTAATCGTCTGCGAGTTCTTAATGTTGGCCAGCTCTAGCAGTGACCCGCTGTCTGTGTAATGATGTGTGTGCTGTAGCTGTAGAGCTTCGGGGTCCATTATTAGCCCTCGCTCTTGGACGTGGCGTGGGTTCAGAGCTCTGAATCAGCAGAGCGTGCTAGCTTTCAGCTTAGCGAAATGCTAAATGCTAAACCAAATATGAAGAGAATGAAGATGTTCTAGGCACAGGACAACACCCACATGACCCCACCCACAGAATACCATCTACATGACTCCACCCACAGAACACCATCCACATGACCCCTCCCACAGAACACCACCCATATGACTCCACCCACAGAACACCACCCATATGACCCCACCCACAGAACACCATCCACATGACCCCGTCCACAGAACACCATCCACATGACCCCATTCACAGAACACCACCCCTATGACCCTGCTCACAGAACACCATCCACATGACTCAACCCACAGAACACCATCCATATGACTCCACCCACAGAACACCATCCACATGACCCCACCCACAGAACACCATCCATATGACCCCTCCCACAGAACACCACCCATATGACCCCGTCCACAGAACACCATCCACATGACCCCATTCACAGAACACCACCCCTATGACCCTGCTCACAGAACACCATCCATATGACTCCACCCACAGAACACCATCCACATGACCCCACCCACAGAACACCATCCACATGACCCCTCCCACAGAACACCACCCATATGACCCCGTCCACAGAACACCATCCACATGACTCAAGGCACAGGACGCTGTCGGCTGGATGTTTTTTGTCAGTAGACTATTCTCAGTCCAGCTGTGACACTGAGGGTTTTAAAAACTCCAGCAGCACTGCTGTGTCTGATCCACCACCCACATCACGCCTGCTCTGTGGGTATGTATTGGAGTACTGTAATTGTGTTGTCAGTGGAGCTGGGAGAATGGACAGTGAGTCTAGTTTGTAATGTTTTGGCTGGTGTATATATGCACTGTGTTTCCACCTGTCCTCTAAACGCGTGAGAGCACTTTTTCTCTCGCTTGATTTAGCCGTAGATGGGAGCATCGCTTGATTAGCGCACTCATTTAGCATCTATTTTCTTTGCCGAGTGGAGCTGATTGATGGAACAGGAAGGTGATGAGAGCGAGCGAGCGAGGGAAAATTGGCTGAAAGAGAGAGAGAGAGAGAGAGAGAGGGAGAGAGAGAGAGAGAGAGAGAGAGACAGAGGGGTGGTAAAGAGAGGGAGTAGACCCATTAAACCACCTTGACCTGATTTGGTATCAGACCAGAGTCATTATTTCCACCTCAGCAGCATTTTAAACAGAACTGAAGGGGGCTTAGACTCGAACCCTGGGGAACACCACACAAACCTAGGGAACTAACCATGGAAACACTGCAGTTTTCAAACTGGTGGGCTTCAAAATGTCAGCTCAAATATTTTCTGAAGCAAATCAGTCGATGTCAGGGCTTGATGTTTAAGGGGGCTTTACATGGAACCCTGAGGAACACCACCAAAATGAACAAATTAATAATAACTAACACCAAGGTGCAGATGTAGGATGGAGGACAGATTCACAATCAGACACTGATTGTGTTTGTACCTCAGGCATCCTCCACGTCTCCTCAGCTTTAATTATCCCTGACTCTGTCTCCGAGAGAAGGACGGCAGCACACAGGTGTTTATGAAGGACAACAGCAGGAGACGTCCAGAAATGTACGGCAGTTTTAATAAAAAACGTCCCTCTGACGGCAGCTGTGTTTGATAAAGTGGACTCTGGGGCTAGCGGCGCGCTAATGGATTAAAGCTCAGCCTCCAGGACGTTTCAGAACACAGACGCTGGGGTGGTCTCTCACTGTGAGAGTCGGTCTGTTTAATATTGACTGACATGTCTATAACTGATACAAACAGCTGCCCAAGGGGGGACAGGGGACAATAGGTTATTTAGGACATGGTTCTGATCAAATCAGATTTCCACACTCTTTTTTATGTGGATAATCCGATTATTGGGTTAAAACCAAACCATAAAACCTGCTTAAACAGCTTAAGAAATTCTTGTGTATCAATAGGTTGTTGCCAGTTGGTTCCTATGCTATTTGAGGTTGTTGCTAGGATGTTCCTGGCTGGTTGCTAAGATATTCCAGGTTGGTTACAATGCTACAACAGTAGGTTGCTAGGATATTGCTGATTGGTTCCTAGAATGCTGCTGATTGGTTATTATGCTATTCCAGGTGGTTGCTAGGATTTTTCTGTTTTATTTACTATGCTATTCCAGGTGGTTGCTAGGATTTTTCTGTTTTATTTACTATGCTATTCCAGGTGGTTGCTAGGATTTTGCTGTTTTTTTACAATGCTATTCCAGGTGGTTGCTAGGATTTTGCTGTTTTTTTACAATGCTATTCACTGTGGTTGCTAGGATTTTGCTGTTTTTTTACAATGCTATTCCAGGTGGTTGCTAGGATTTTGCTGTTTTTTTACAATGCTATTCCAGGTGGTTGCGAGGATTTAGCTGTTTTTTTTTTTATATGCTATTCCAGGTGTTTGCTAGGTTGTTTCTTCTTGTTCACTATGTTTTTTGGCAGTTTCTGAGTTTTAAAACTTACATCTGACCCTGTTGGCACTTCCTGCTGCAATTTGTCCTGTGTCACAAGGGGTCACCTAAGCACCGATCCATTTACGCCTGGTGTTTGACACGTCTCGAGTGACCACATGTGACTGCATATCTTCATCACGTGAGTGAGGACCTTGTTGACACAGCAGCTATTTTCTGCTCTCTAGGATGCGCCAGGATCATTAACCTCACACCACAGATGTGAGGTATTCTGCTGGGTCCCAGTCCCCCACAGAGAGTGGCCTGAGTGATCAGGGTAGTTCACTTCTGCACCCGCTGCAGGCCAGGGCTCATACTGATGCCAGGTGTGACCAGGGCCTTTGTGAATCTGAAGGATTTCTGAACTCTCACAAAATATGATTTGTATGGAACAAAAATCCCAGAATGCCTTTAATCCCATTCCGAACCTAAAAATAGGGAGCTTGTGCTGCGGAGGACTGGGGAGAGTGGAGTTATTAAACTCAGACGTGACTCAGATGCTGCGAAAGCTGTCGCTCTTCAGACCAAAGTGGACTCTGCTTTAAAATGAGATTTAAACTCAGGCAAGAGGAAAAAACAAACAAACAAAAACAAACAAAAAACAAAAAAAACGAGTCCAGTGTAAAACTGCAGATCTTCAGAAACACGGCTGTGGGTCTGAGTGGTTGTTAGGAGTTGGCTCTGTGGTTGCTATGGTATTTGAGTGATTGCTAATGTGTTGCTAGGTGTTTTCTTCAGTGTTTTTGGATGGTTTCTATAGTAACCCAGATGATAGCCAAGGCAGTTGCTAGGTTGTGTCTAAATTCTTGCTCTGTAGTTGCTACAGTGTCTCAGGTAGTTGTTAGGGTACTGACAGTTTTTAGAGTGTTGCCTGATGGTTGTTATGGTATCTCAGGTGGTTGTTAGGGTGTTGCTAGGTGGTGTCTAGATTGTCCCTGGGTGGTTTCTAAGGTATCATAAATAGTCGTTAATATTTTCGTAGGTAATTTATAGGTTGTTTCTGGGTATTTATTTGGCAGTTTGAAGTGTTGTCTGGTGGTTGCCATGGTATCCCAAGTGGGCTGTAAGGGTGTTGCTTTGTGGTTGTTATATGTGGAGTGTGTGGTATCCCATGTAGTTGATTACTAGTGTGTTGATCTATGGTTGTTATGCTATCCCAGGTGGTTGCTAGGGTATTGTCTGATGGGAAGCTAAAGTTTATGACCATAGTAGTAAGCGAGATTTAAACCTTATTATGAAGCTGAACTTCATTATTGATGCTTTCTCTTTGAATCAGAAGAATTTTAATCATCTCTTGTGTCTTTGCTCCAATGAGGGGGGTTGACCCACTGGGAAATCAAGACAGCAACACTACATCCCTTTAAGAGAAGATGGAGCTCATTGTTGGACCTAATTGATCTGCGGCCTCATATATTTTTGTGGGAGTTAATGGATCCATGGCCTCTGATTTTTTTATTTTTTTTATTTTTGGACCTAATTGATCCGGGGCGTCCGAGGAAAAAGGAGACGAGCAAATCGTTGGAGGATCTTTTGATCTGAGCTCGTGCAGCGAGGCTGAATGAAGAGGGCTCTCTTTTATTCACGTCGTTATAAAGCGGAGGAACATGGTACCGTTCCGTACTGAATTATTCATGTCCCCTTCTCTTTCAACATCCGATCTTCTGCCACAGCAGCCGACAATCACAGGCCAGCGTCCCGGAACACCTCGCTGTACTGCCCAGGAATATTAGCATTATTATTATTAATATTACTCGTCTATAGACCGTCAATCTGCTACGTTTAACGTCTCTTACATGGTTCTTTATGGGTTCTGTGCAGAACCATGAGCACTGAAACACAACAGTAAAAAAATCATGTTATTGTAATTTTAACAGTAGAAGAACCTTTTTACTGGTATTTAGAACCATATTTTAAAAAAAAGATCTGAGGCAGAACCATTAACAGTATAATTACATTCCTGTATAAATGCTACTGAGCTCTTTCAATGTTCATGTTTCTAAATAGAACCAGTCCAGCGCCGCCGTTAGCCGCTCTTGTTTCTTTAGACTTGTTCAGGGACTCGGACGTTAGTGCCACCGTAAGCCGCTCTTGTTTCTTTAGACTTGTTCAGGGACTCGGACGTTAGTGCCACCGTAAGCCGCTCTTGTTTCTTTAGACTTGTTCAGGGACTCGGACGTTAGTGCCGCCATAAGCTGCTCTTGTTTCTTTGGACTTGTTCAGGGACTTAGATGTTAGCGCCACCGTTAGCCGCTCTTGTTGCTTTAGACTTGTTCAGGGACTCAGACGTTAGTGCCGCCGTTAGCTGCTCTTGTTTCTTTAGACTTGTTCAGGGACTCGGACGTTAGTGCCGCAATTAGCCGCTCTTGTTTCTTTAGACTTGTTCAGGGACTCAGACGTTAGTGCCGCCGTTAGCTGTTCTTGTTTCTTTAGACTTGTTCAGGGACTCGGACGTTAGTGCCGCAATTAGCCGCTCTTGTTTCTTTAGACTTGTTCAGGGACTCGGACGTTAGTGCCGCCATAAGCCGCTCTTGTTTCTTTGGACTTGTTCAGGGACTTAGATGTTAGCGCCACCGTTAGCCGCTCTTGTTGCTTTAGACTTGTTCAGGGACTCAGACGTTAGTGCTGTCGTTAGCTGCTCTTGTTTCTTTAGACTTGTTCAGGGACTCGGACGTTAGTGCCGCAATTAGCCGCTCTTGTTTCTTTAGACTTGTTCAGGGACTCGGACGTTAGTGCCGCCGTAAGCTGCTCTTGTTTCTTTGGACTTGTTCAGGGACTCAGACGTTAGCGCCGCCGTTAGCCGCTCTTGTTTCTTTGGACTTGTTCAGGGACTTAGATGTTAGCGCCACCGTTAGCCGCTCTTGTTTCTTTAGACTTGTTCAGGGACTCGGACGTTAGCGCCGCCGTTAGCTGCTCCTGTTTCTTTATGCTAGTCTAGGAAGTCAGACGTTAGCCGCTCTTGTTTCTTTGGACTTGTTCAGGGACTTAGATGTTAGCGCCACCGTTAGCCGCTCTTGTTTCTTTAGACTTGTTCAGGGACTTGGACGTTAGTGCCGCCATTAGCCACTCCTGTTTCTTTACGCTAGTCTTGGGACTCGGACGTTAGCGCCGCCGTTAGCCGCTCCTGTTTCTTTAGACTTGTTCAGGGACTCGGATGTTAGCGCCGCCATCAGCTGCTCTTGTTTCTTTAGACTTGTTCAGGGACTCGGACGTTAGCACCACCATCAGCTGCTCTTGTTTCTTTACGCTAGTCTAGGCAGTCAGATGTTAGCACCGCCGTAAATCGCTCCTGTTTTACCTGTACCTTATGGATTGGACATTTATAGACAGGAGTTGTAAAGCTGATCCTCCTAGCTTGCACTCAGAACTGTATCCGGAAAATGGTCAGTGTGTAAACGTTATGTAACAGATGTAATATGAGGCAGAGTGAGGCACAGCCGCCCGTCACCGTGAGCTGGGATCACGGCGGGTGATTCGAGGCCAAATCCTTCTTCAAAGAGAGTCCCTTTCCACCCAAGACGAACGGTGAGGAGCGCTAAGACGACGGAGGAGAAAAAATCTTAATGTGAAAATAATCTCAGACTGAAAAGCAGCTCAGGATCCGCGAGCCATCAGCATCTCACCGAGGGATCAGGAGATTAGCGTGTCTCCAGAGAGCTCATCACCGGAGCCCACGGAGAAAAGAGACACTGCTGCAGGTTTTCACGGCAAGACCAGCGGCTAGAACGGGGAAACAACAACAACGACACAACAGCTGACCGCAGCGGACGGGTCATCAGTGTCTCAGCCAATCAGCAGCCGCCATTCAAACCCAGTCATCCCACAGACAACACAGAAACCACTCTGGAGCAGCTGCACATGAGCCCCAGTCCAGCAGAGTGCTGTGGAACAGTGGAACTGTGTTCTCTGGCTGACTTCAGTAATGTTAATATGTGAAGGTGAAGGTGTGTGAGGTGGGCTGTGTCTGTCTCTCTCTCTCTCTCTGTAACTGTCTCTCTGTCTCTCTGTCACCTCCCTCTCTCCGTTCTCCAGACTCTTCCGTATCCCTCCGTCAGACGGCGAGTGATGGATGGATTAATTAAGCTGAAAGACAATGAGTGAGTGCTTTCATTGTGTTGGTGGACGGAGGGTAAAATTGATCACTGTTTTAAGAACACACTTCCATTCTTCTCTTTTTCTCTCTTTGTCTCTCGGAGTGTAGTTTAGTGCATCATCCGAACACCGCTGCTGTCCTTCACTCTGTGTGGAAGTCTCATGATGAACGACCAATAGAAAGACTCCAAAATGACTCTCAAAAACATCTTTTTACATTCGCTTCCACTGAGAGGTAAGAAGTGTCTGTTTTGGAGATTTGGATAGTTTTGTTTTCATAATAATAACAATAAACAAGAGCTAGAACACAGAGCGTCTACAGTGACCTAGAACACGACGGAGGGGTGATCACATGACGGGGGGAACACAAGCAGGAACCGGGTACACGTTACACACTCTTTATTTTTTTGTATTTGTTGTGTACAATTGGAATTTGATTTTCGTTCCTTTTCATCCAATTCATCGCCTGGTAATTACCCAGAGTTATTGATGATGCAGCTATTGATTAGATAATGTTTGTTTGTTTATTATTTCAGGTGGAATATTATGCGAAAGGCGAAACCTTTGGTTGATTTTTATTGTGGGAGAAAACAGGTCCCGATAAACATCAGTAGCGCAGCCGTGAGTCTGTCCCGATAATTACGCCCTGCTGCCGCCAAGAAGCTTCTTTTATCTCCTCCCTCAGAAAGAGCCGACAAACAGCGGCGGAGGAAAGAAGAGGAGGGGAAAATAAAAAAGCCGATGATGGCGGGTTTGATGACGGATGATCAAACGATAAACGCAGGGAAGATCTCTGTGGATTCAATATTTATTTCTCTCCTCATAATCGCTTTTTACATTGCCTTGTTCCTGGGTCTCTGCATCTTAACCTTTGCACTGAAACGCTGCTGGAGACAGAGAGAGAGACAGAGACTGACAGAGAGAGAAAGAGAGAGAGAGAGACAGAGAGAGAGAGAGAGAGAAAGAGAGAGAGAGAGAGAGAGAGAGAGAGAGAGAGAGAGAGAGAGAAAGAGAGAGAGACTCAGAATGCAGGATATTCTCGTACAAAAACACATTAATTTATGTTTGTAAATGTGGGCCATTCCTCGGGGAAACACCAACAAACTCAGATTCACTCGACAGAATCACACACTCTAATGTCCTCAAACATCTAAACACAAAGTGAACCTTTGTTGTGGGGTGGAAAATTAAAGAAAAGACATCCTTCAGTGAAATAAGCAAAATTAAATTGGACCGAATACAGACCCCTGAGGGACACCACTCTCCTAGACTCAGCAGGAGGCTCCAGATCCTCCTCAGCTCTGAAATATTCAGCAGAAGCTCAGTAGCAGCTGAGGGTGGACGTGTCCCAGCATGCCCTATTAGTTTAGAGAAGGGCAGGAAGGGGACTGACCCTCCGCTATTTTAGAGAAGGACAGGAAGAGGACAAGACCCTCCGCTAGTTTAGAGAAGGACAGGAAGGGGACTGAGCCTCCACTAGTTTAGAGAAGGACATGGAGTGGACAGGACCCTCCGCTAGTTTAGAGAAGGACAGGAAGGGGACTGACCCTCCGCTAGTTTAGAGAAGGACAGGAAGTGGACAGGACCCTCCGCTAGTTTAGAGAAGTACAGGAAGTGGACAGGACCCTCCGCTAGTTTAGAGAAGGACAGGAAGGGGACAGGACCCTCCGCTAGTTTAGAGAAGTACAGGAAGTGGACAGGACCCTCCGCTAGTTTAGAGAAGGACAGGAAGGGGACAGGACCCTCCGCTAGTTTAGAGAAGGTTGGGAAGGGGACCTCTTTGAAGAACTTAAATCAAGCCTGTCCAATAGGATCAGAGCTGAGGGAGATTCCTTTGGGACAGTCTTCAAGACTAGGCTTAAGTTAGTTGGCTAACTGAGAAATCAAATCTGATTTGATGAACACCCCCATATTATAGTCCAGCTTTGTGTTTCCTCACACTGTAGCAGTCACTATGTTGGTGTCAGTGGTCCATTAAAGGGCAGCTTTGAGCCACAATTGCGAAATTAAACCGGTCTGAAAACAGAGCCTTGAGGCACACCACTCTTTCGGACTCAGCAGGAGACCTCAGCTCCTCAGCAGCTTCAAAAAAATCACATTTAAACATGTGTCCTTACAATTTCTGCTAGACTTTATGAAGATTACTGAAGCTAAGGAGCTGTGTAATCAAGTTTCAATTAAACCAGACCCAGTACTGACCCCTGAGGAACACCACTCTAACCGACTCAGTCTGTTTCTTTTCATTCTAAAATATTACATTTAAAATTAAACTGAATTAAAGGTGAGTGTGGACATGTCAATTCATGTGTGGCTAGTTTTCTTGAAAATTAGTGAAGCACAGAGCTAAAAGTGTTAAATTAAACAGGACCCGATACTGACCCCTGAGGCACACCACTCTGTCTCTGACAGAATCTAGGGCTTCAGCTTCTGTTCCATCCAGAAATATTAAAGTTAACCTCAGTGGGAGGGGACAGGGGTCGTGTCTCCTCGTACCGTGAACAAGAAGTTAAAGCAGTAGTAGAAGTTCTGTGTGTACGGGTCAGAAGGGGGCGCTCTGTGTCACTTTTAAAAGATAAGTGGGTGGTCCGGGGGTTCCCCGACACTGGAGGAGCTCAGCGCAGTTTGAGACGTATTGATTTTTACGGCAGGAAGCTTCACATTAAGCTCGGATTTTTATCCTCATGATCAACTAAACCTGAACTCAGACTGTGTCGGAAAAAACACAAGCCCACACACTCTTACTCACAGTGTGTGTGTGTGAGGACTCTCAGATGTGATCAGAGCTCTTCTCTGAGGCTTGTCGGCTGCCTCACACTCGTCTTTTCTCTCTCCATCTCTCCCTCCGTCCTCCATAATGATCTCTGTCCCCTCGCTGTCAGTTTGTGTTTGGATCTGAGGAGCTTTACTCTTCCTCCTCGCTGAAGTCCGTGACTCGAGTGAGGAGCTGGAGGTAAAATGTTCTCCGTCTGACAATGGAAGCATTGTGGGGACACAGCAGTTGTTTACTGCATCTTTCCAAAGGTGTCAACCATCTTTCTCTCTCTCTCTCTCTCTCTCTCTCTCTCTCTCTCTCTCTCTCTCTCATTCTGTCTCTCCATCCTCTACTGGAAATGTCACCCACATGCCATCTGTCTCACACTTCTCTAAGTCATCCGTACTGCAAGAAATGAGGCCCACACACTGACATACACCCTCAGCCAATCAGATTCAGACACAGACTTTCAGCCAATCTGATTCAGGATTAGACCCACAGCCAGTCGGGTACACCGTTAAACTTTTAGCCAATCAGATTCAGACACTGAACCACAGCCAATCAGATTCAGACAAGGAGTCAATCACATTCAGCAGCAGACACTCAGAGTTATATCAGCTGCCAAAGAAAATTCAGCGGTAGGCACTCGACCAATCAGATTTAAAGTTAAATCCTCAGCCAAACAGATTCAGAGTTAGTGCCTCAGCCAATGAGATTCAGTGATAAACCTCTAGCCAAAGAGATTCAGAGTTAGGAGCTCAGCCAATCAGACTCACATTTAGGCACTGGGTGTCCCCAGAGTGGTGAAGTGTGCTGTATTCATGGCTCCTGTGTGTCTCTGGGTTTCTCCTGATATCAACAGAAAGAGAAACAGGGGACGCGTCGGGGGCGGAGCCACAGCTCTGGCAGCTCTCCTCTTCAGTCAGAGCTGGTGTGAAGATGTCTAAGGAATCAGTGGTTGCTAGGGTGTTGCCAGGTGGTTAGTAAGGTATCTAAGATGGTTGCTATGGTGTTGCAAGTGGTTGCTTACAGAAGAGTGAAGGACAGTGTGAGAGGTGGAGTGGTGGGCGGAGCTCCTGCTGAGTTTAAGGAGGAGTTTAATATTTAATTTAGGATCAGGGCGGTGGTGTTGTAGCGCTAGTGGCTACTAGCGTGAGTGCAGCTGTCAGTCAAAGGAGGGGGCATGTCCTAAATCTGCACTGGATAAAGAACTAATCCAGGGCTGGAGGTGCAGCGCCCCCCGGGGGTTTCCCTCTGCTTCAGTGGAGGAAGATGAAGGAGAGTTTAAACAGAATCAGATCCGGATCAGAGTCCAGGCCCGAGCACGACTTACTGAGCCTTTGAAGTAGGTGCTTTGGGGGTGGAGCTTTGGGGCGGAGCTTATTAATGGCACAACACTCACATCTCACAGATTTAGAACATCAAAACAAACTTCTACATCCTTCCTTTCCGATTACTCTCAGGATTAGAGTCACGCCCCTCTGCTCAGTGCCGACGCGACAAGGGTTTTTCCAGGTGAAGGGGCTTCAGGTGAAAGGTGATGATCTACAGGTTTTATTTGAGGTCACATGTTCAGGTGTGTTTTAAGATGTGTCACATGTTCAGGTGTGTTTAAGGTCATGCACTTGTTCAGGTGTGTTTAAGGTGGATCACCTATTCAGGTTTGTTTAAGATATCTCACCTGTTCAGGTGTGTTTAAGTTGGCTCATCTGTTCCGCTGTGTTTAATGTAGCTCACTTTTTCAGGTGTGTTTAAGGTGGCTCAATTATTCAGGTGTGTTTAAGGTGGCTCACTTATTAAGGTGTGTTTAAGTTGGCTCAATTATTCAGGTGTGTTTAAGGTGGCTCACTTATTAAGGTGTGTTTAAGTTGTTCACCTGTTCAGGTGTGTTTAAGGTGGCTCACTTATTCAGGTGTGTTTAAGGTGGCTCACTTATTCAGGTGTGTTTAATGTGGCTTACCTGTTCAGGTGTGTTTATTGTAGCTCACTTATTCAGCTGTGTTTAAGATGGCTCACCTGTTCAGGTGTGTTTAAAGTGGCTCACCTGTTCAGATGTGTTTTATTTTCCCATGTGTTTCATGGAGTGTTGTTGTTAACTGCTTTCTTGTGGACTCCTGAGATTAAACAGACTCATCCATCACCTGCAGACACACAGCATTAATCTGCGCTCTGTTATAAATCCAATTTAAAGGCGATTAATAATTTATAATTGCACTCGATTAATAATTAAGTCCCTTTTCTCTGTGTGACATCATTAAGACAGCAACTGTCACATCAAAGGGACAAGAAAGAAGCGATGGAACATGGTTTCTGCTCAGCGTGTGACAGCACAAGAGGAACGTCTCATCAAACAACCACAGAAGCATCAAAGGTATTTAAGGCCTTTTTAATTTTCTCTAAAGCAGCGCTGGAAGACCACCTCGGTCCACTCAGGAGAGACCACTCAGGAACATTAAACCCCAGCAAAGGTCTTTCAGCACCTCCTCAAATGGAAATAAAAATCATTAACGAGGATTGTGCTCCTCTCGGCTCTTCTGGAGGCTTTAGACTAAGTCCCATCATGGCTGTGAGGATCTAATTGCATCCTGCCTCTGAACTGTGTAAATGTCTCTGGGTCCCACGTCTTCCAGAGAACACAGTTCCACTGCTCCACAGCTCAATGCTAGGGGGCAATATACCCCTCTAACCCAGACCTGACATTCCTTTAGAAGGAAGGGCCTTGTTGAAACATGGCTGTATAGATTTGATTGCATCCAGCCACATGTTCCGGTTAAGAGGTGTGTTATGGTATTTTAGGTGGTTGCTAGGATGTCACTAAGTGGTTGCCATGGCATTGGGTGTGGTTGCTAAGGCAGTTGCTGTGGTATTATAAGTGGTTGCTATGCTAGAGGGTGTTGCTAAGTGGTCACTATCGTATCACACATGGTTGCTTAGTGGCTCCTACATTGATCTAGGTGGTTGCTATGGTTATTCTAGGTGGTCGCTGTGGTTGCTAAGGAGTCCTGGGTCCAAGCTGGATTCCATATAAACTTTTGTTTGCTGAATTACAGGATGTTGCTAAGGTAGTCCTAGGGTTAGAATTTGTTCAGAATTTTGATTAGATTTAGTTTTGTATTCAGGGTTAAATTTAGTTCTTGGTTCAGTCTTCGGTTTAGGTTCAGGTGTAGGTTTAGTTTTAGGTGTAGGTCTAGGTTTAGGGTCAGGTGTAGGTGTAGGTCTAGGTTTAGGGTCAGGTGTAGGTTTAGGTCTAGGTTTAGGGTCAGGTGTAGGTTTAGGTCTAGGTTTAGGGTCAGGTGTAGGTTTAGGTCTAGGTTGAGGTTCAGGTGTAGATTTAGGTCTAGGTTTAGGTTCAGGTATAGGTTTAGGTCTAGGTTTAGGTTCAGGTGTAGATTTAGTTTTAGCTTTAGGTCTAGGTTTAGGTTCAGGTGTAGGTTTAATTTGAGGTTTAGGTTCAGGTGTAGATTTAGTTTTAGGTTCAGGTCTAGGTTTAGGTTGAGGTGTAGGTTTAGTTTTAAGTTTAAGATCAAGTGTAGATTTGGTTTTAGAATTAGGTCTAGGTTTAGGTTCAGGTGTAGATTTAGTTTTAGTTTTAGATCTAGGTTTAGGTTCAGGTGTAGGTTTAATTTGGGGTTTAGGTTCAGGTGTAGGTTTAGGTTCAGGTGTAGATTTAGTCTTAGGTTTAGGTCCAGGTTTAGGTTCAGGTGTAGGTTTAATTTGAGGTTTATGTACAGGTGTAGGTTTAGGTCGAAGTTTAGGTTCAGGTGTAGGTTTATGTCTAGGTTTAGGTGTAGATTTAGTTTTAGCTTTAGGTCTAGGTTTAGGTTCAGGTGTAGGTTTAATTTGAGGTTTATGTACAGGTGTAGGTTTAGGTCTAGGTTCAGGTGTACATTTAGTTTTAGGTTTAGGTTCAGGTGTAGGTTTAGTTCTAGGTTCAAGTGTAGATACAGCTTCAGTTTTAGTTTTAAAGTTTTGAAGTTCAGGTTTAAATTTAAGTTCAGATTTAACAGCACTTCCTCCTCATTGATTTTCTGCACTGGTGAGGTTTTAATATTTAATATGAATTAATATTTCATTTAAAGTGTCGGTCAGGGAGGTGACCGGGAGGTGGGGGGTCCGGGGTGTGAAGGCTGTGAGAATATTAATGAAGGTGCATATTAATTTATAATTAATGGAGTTTTCCGGGCTGTGGAGAAGAGGTTTAATAAACAATATCTTGGTTATTAAATTAAACTCCTTAAGCTCCATTAAGAGTTCTCACCTGGAGAGACCCCAGCATGACTCTTTGGGGGGTTGGTGTGGGGTGGGTTGCCCCTCCCTCTTCCCTCCTCACAAGCAGTGCTAGCCAGGGTGGGCCTCCGTTAGCTCACACATTACCTCTGGGTATTTATCACTCTCCTCCAAGCGTGTTGAGCTGCAGCTGTGTGGTGTTCACTGAGGTTCAGAGGAAGCCTGTGTTCCACACGCTCCGGTACAGAAGCTCTGACACAGCCAGGCCACAAGGTGTCAGTATAACTGCAGTTCCATGCCGTGGAGGGTAGGGAAAGTGACAGATTGCACCTTTAAAGGTGTGAACCGTGCTGGGCCTGGTGTAACACCCCGCTTTAACACAGTCTTTTATGGAGTCTCCTTAAGGACATAATGATGGTTTTTAATACACGGCTACATTAAAGCGCCGCTGCTGTAAACACGGATCAGTAGAGTTTATACACCCAGTTATAAACATTAATTACACGCCGCGGTTTAACGACGGTCTTCCTGCGTCTTCATGGAGCTGAGCAGAGGGGACCTGGCACAGGGGGAGGACAGGAGACATTAATCCCAGGGGTTAATTAGTCCCAGAGCTTAAAACGCCACTAATTTATTGATAAACGCGAGCGGTGAGACGTTGTGCTGCAGCAGATTGTCCCAGTCCTCCACGTCTGGGACGCCTCTGATTAAAGGTGCAGTGATAGGAGTAACAGACTGCACCAGACCTACCTTCAACTCGGCCGGCCCCGTGGGGAGGACCCGCTCCGTGGAGTATAACGCAGGTCATTCAGGAGGTAAACATCACACACTCGTCCTGTAAAGGATTTTAATGACAGTAAAAAAGCACACATTAAAGATTGTTTTTTGTGATGTCACTGCTGTGGGTAGAGTTGTGTATTTCCAGCTGTGGATAATGTTGATAGCATTCTGTAGGTGGTGTCCTTTTGTCTGCGTCCTGTGGATGGCCTCCTGTGGGCAACGTTCTGAGGGTGGTGTCCTGTGGGCAGAGTCCTATGGGCAGTGCCATGTGGGCGGGGTCCTGTGGGTGGAGTCCTGTGGGCAGCATCCTGTGGGTGGAGTTTTGTGGGTGGTGTCCTGTGGGCGGAGTGCTGTGGGGCCGCTTCCTGTGGGCGGTGCACTGTGGGGCTGCTTCCTGTGGGCGGAATCTTGTGGGTGGTGTCCTGTGGGCAGACTCCTGTGGGTTGAGTTTTGTGGGTGGTGTCCTGTGGGGCCGCTTCCTGTGGGTGGAATCTTGTGGGTGGTGTCCTGTGGGCGGACTCCTGTGGGCAGAGTCCTGTGGGCGGAGTCATTGTGGGTGGTATCCTGTGGGTGGTGTCTTGTGGGTGGAGTGTGGGTGGATTCCTGTGGGCAGAGTCCTGTGGGGCACTTCATGTGCGTGGAGTCCTGTTGGCGGAGTCTTGTTGGTTGTGTCCTGTGGGCCCGCTTCCTGTGGGGACAGTCCTATGGGGCCACTTCCTGTGGGCGGAGTCCTGTGGGGCCACTTCCTGTGGGCGGTATCTTGTAGGGCCACTTCCTGTGGGCGGTATCTTGTAGGGCCACTTCCTGTGGGCGGTATCTTGTAGGGCCACTTCCTGTTGGCGGTATCTTGTAGGGCCACTTCCTGTGGGCAGCATCCTGTGGGTGGAGTTTTGTGGGTGGTGTCCTGTGGGGCCGCTTCCTGTGGGCAGAATCTTGTGGGTGGTGTCCTGTGGGTGGAGTCTCGTGGGTGGTGTCCTGTGGGCCCGCTTCCTGTGGGCGGAGTATTGTGGGGCCACTTCCTGTGAAGCTGCTTCCTGTGGGTGGAGTCCTGTGGGGGGAGCTGTGCGATGCCCCGTTGTCGGGGGTTTATACATGTGCAGCTGCTCCAGGGTGTGTCAGGCTTTCAACTCCAGATGTTTCCCTTGTCTTTATTCCACATGTTTTGTTTACAGTGCAGTAAGTGGGTGGCGCTGACCCTCGGCGCCGTTATGCCAGGCAGCAATGTTAACGAGGAACTTAACGACCACAATCTTGATTGGACTGGAGTTATCACTCGTCCTCCAGCACTCGTCCACTCCTCGTCCACTCCTCGTCCACTCCACATCCGAGAGAGTTCCACTTAATGAAGGGGATTAATATCCGATGATGGACTCCAGCCGTGGGTCCTGCAGGTCCTCCCGGAGCAGAGGAGGGTCAGCGTCTGATTGAAGACGGACGCAGGGTGATATCACTCCATTAAACCATTAACGGCTTATTACCGTGAAAATTAAAGAGCAGTAAAGGGCGAGTCCAAGGCAAATATCACATTCTCCACCGCATCACAACAACGGCATGGGAACTATGCCCCCATGTGGTGACCCACAAATCTGTCCTCTTAGCAACCAAAACCGATACCAGAGCAACACCTTAGCAACCAACATCTTTACCATAGGAACAAATTACCACTCACCTAGAAAAACCTTAGCAACTACCTAGCAACACCTTAACAACCAACACCTGTACCATACCAACACATTAGCAACCAACATGTGTACCATAGAAATAACTTAGCTACCAATGAGCAACACCTTAGCAACCAACAAACATACCTTATTATCACCAGAGCAATCACCTAGCAAAGCCTTAGCAGCTAACATTTTAACACGCCAACACCATAGCAACCAACATCTGTACCATAGCAACACCTTAGCAATCACTTAGCAACACTTAGGACCAATAATTTTTCAAGTTTTTATAGTGATAATAAATATCACTTTTATAATAATTTTATAATACTTCAAAGTTTTATCATTGTATTTTAACCTAGTGCTACACAGGGACGTTGGACTATTGTCCTCCCTCTTGTTCCTTTGACTTAATGTTAGTGTTAGAGCTGTAGCCTCAGAATGTTAACCCCTTTCTGTCCTCACGCTCCAGTAAAGACATCCGCGATTACTCACAGCCTGTAGCTGCTGTATATTTAACCTAGCGCTGGTTTAGCACGTTAGCATCTGTATTTTGTTTACCTCATATTTGTCCTTTGTTAGAGCATTAGCATCAGCTGTTTGTGGGGAATACTTGTTTAGCATGCCTTTACATCATCAGCAGCTGTGCTATATTTGGCCCAGATCTTCTCCAGAGCGTTAGCGTTAACTCACGGTACCCACAGCTCCTCTTTCTGTTGTTTGTGTAACGTAGCGCTCCTTCAGAGCCAAAGCATCTGCTGTTCTCTGCGGTTTGTTTGGCCCAGCTCTTAGCCTCTGTTTATAGCTTTATATATTTGACCTTGAGCTAATTTTGAAAGTTAGCGTCTGCTATGTATGTGGCCTCTTTCTTCTCTGGAGAATTAGCATCTGTTTCCGCCACTGTAGCTTTGGACTAGCATTAAATATACAGCGGAAAACTGAGCGTTAGCATCTGCAGCGTCGGCTGAAGCCAAATCACACCCCGCCATGAATCTCCACACGGTGTTCAGTGTGCGAAGGTGAAGTGACGCTAACATTGCATCATGTGTGTGTGTGTGTGTGTGTGTGTTTCAGAGAGGAGTTGCAGGATTCAGTATTTTTTACCAATTTTTCCTCAGTTTTTTGCCTCCAGCGTCCAAACTCTCAGAGAGGAAACAGATTCTCATTTTCTACACCCCCCCCCCCTCTCTCTCTCTCTCTCTCTCTCTAATTCTCTAATTCTCTTTCATTTTCTCTCTCTGTCCCTTCTCACTCCCTCTCACATTCTCTCTCTCTCTCTCTCTCTCTCTCTTTGTCTCTTCAATTCTGTCTTTACCCCCTTTACTCTCCTCGCCCTCCGACACAGAGGGGTAGAGTCTAAAGGGGTAAAGACGAGAGGGGTCGAGTCCAGAGGGGTTAAATCCAGAGGAGTAAGATCCAGAGGGGTACAATCCAGAGATATAAGGTCCAGAGGGGTAAAATGCAGAGGGGGTAGAGTCCAGAGGAGTAGAGTCCAGAGGGGTAAGATCCAGAGGGGGTAGAGTCCAGAGGGGGTAGAGTCCAGAGGGGGTAGAGTCCAGAGGAGTAGAGTCCAGAGGGGTAAGATCCAGAGGGGTAAGATCCAGAGGGGGTAGAGTCCAGAGGAGTAGAGTCCAGAGGAGTAGAGTCTAGAGGGGTAAGATCCAGAGGGGTAGAGTCCATAGGGGTAAAATCCAGAGGGGTAGAGTCCAGAGGCATATAGTCCAGAGGAGTAAAGTCCAGAGCAGTAGATTCCAGCACAATAGAGTCCAGAGGGGTAAGATCCAGAGGGGTAAGATCCAGAGGGGTAAAGTCCAGAGGGGTAGAGTCCAGAGGGGTAGAGTCCAGAGGAGTAGAGTCCAGAGGGGTAAGATCCAGAGGGGTAAGATCCAGAGGGGTAGAGTCCATAGGGGTACAATCCAGAGATATAAGGTCCAGAGTGGTAAAATGCAGAGGGGGTAGAGTCCAGAGGGGGTAGAGTCCAGAGGGATAGAGTCCAGAGGAGTAAAGTCCAGAGCAGTAGATTCCAGCACAATAGAGTCCAGAGGGGTAAGATCCAGAGGAGTAAGATCCAGAGGGGTAGATGGTGTGTGATTGAGTAATGTATATCAGTCAGTCTGTGACTCAGTGAGAGCCTCGCTCCACTCTCTGACTCTGGGCCTGTGGGTGGTCCGGCGAAGACAGCACAGACCACCATCCGCTATCTTCACCCAGCTGTGGTTATCTCTAATGAACGCAGTTTATTTCTGCTGTTTCTCTCTAATCTGAGTGGACAGCTTCTCTCTGCTGCTCTCGCTCTAATCTGAGTGGACAGCGGCGTGAGCCGAAGAGAAACAAATCCCGAGCAGGCGCCAGCGTCCGGCAGCTCCCCCCCAACCCACTGACCCACTGATTATTCAGAAATAATTAGACATGTTACTGGAGAGAGGAATTAACCCTGACGCCATGGAGATAAATCCCAGACAACAAGTCAATCCCACCCTGCAGACAGGGCTGGATCCACCGCAGAGTCCGATAACTTCAGGATTAGTGATGTCACAGATCTAGACCTGGATTTCTGGTCTCCCAGTGGTCAGTCAGATTCAGTACTGTATTCTTTTAAAATTCATGTCCAATCAGAGACAGGGAGGTGGGAGTGAGTGTGTGAGTGATTGGGTGAAGGTCATCAGCTGTGAGTGAGGGTGTAAATGTCCACAGTCGTGAGTGTGTGAGTGACTGGGTGAATGTCCACAGTTGTGAGTGAGTGTGTGAGTGACTGCGTGAATGTCCACAGTTGTGAGTGTGTGAGTGACAGAGTGAATGTCCACAGTCATGAGTGAGTGTGTGAGTGACGGGGTGAATGTCCACAGTCGTGAGAGAGTGTCTGAATGTCCACAATCATGAGTGAGTGTGTGAGTGACTGGGTGAATGTCCTCAACTTTAAGTGGGTGTGTGAGTGACAGAGTCAATGTCTACAGTTGTGAGTGAGTGTGTGAGTGACTGGGTGAATGTCCTCAGCTTTGAGTGGGTGTGTGAGTGACAGAGTCAATGTCTACAGTTGTGAGTGAGTGTGTGAGTGACTGGGTGAATGTCCACAGCCGTGAGTGAGTGTGTGAGTGACGGGGTGAATGTCCACAGTCGTGAGAGAGTGTCTGAATGTCCACAATCATGAGTGAGTGTGTGAGTGACTGGGTGAATGTCCTCAGCTTTAAGTGAGTGTGTGAGTGACAGAGTGAATGTCCACAGTCATGAGTGAGTGTGTGAGTGACTGGGTGAATGTCCACAGTCGTGAGAGAGTGTCTGAATGTCCACAATCATGAGTGAGTGTGTGAGTGACTGGGTGAATGTCCTCAGCTTTAAGTGGGTGTGTGAGTGACAGAGTCAATGTCCACAGTTGTGAGTGAGTGTGTGAGTGACTGGGTGAATGTCCTCAGCTATGAGTGGGTGTGTGAGTGACAGAGTCAATGTCCACAGTTGTGAGTGAGTGTGTGAGTGACTGGGTGAATGTCCTCAGCTTTAAGTGAGTGTGTGAGTGACAGAGTGAATGTCCACAGTCATGAGTGAGTGTGTGAGTGACTGGGTGAATGTCCACAGTCGTGAGAGAGTGTCTGAATGTCCACAATCATGAGTGAGTGTGTGAGTGACTGGGTGAATGTCCTCAGCTTTAAGTGGGTGTGTGAGTGACAGAGTCAATGTCCACAGTTGTGAGTGAGTGTGTGAGTGACTGGGTGAATGTCCTCAGCTATGAGTGGGTGTGTGAGTGACAGAGTCAATGTCCACAGTTGTGAGTGAGTGTGTGAGTGACTGGGTGAATGTCCTCAGCTTTGAGTGGGTGTGTGAGTGACAGAGTCAATGTCCACAGTTGTGAGTGAGTGTGTGAGTGACTGGGTGAATGTCCACAGCCGTGAGTGAGTGTATAAGTGACCGGGTGAATGTCCACAGCCTTGAGTGATTGTGTGAGTGACCGGGTGAATGTCCATAGGCGTGAGTGAGTGACCAGGTGAATGTCCACAGTCATGAGTGAGTGTCTGAATGTCCACAATCATGAGTGAATCTGTGGGTGAAAGGGTGAATGTCCACAGTTGTGAGTGAGTGTATGAGTGACAGAGTGAATGTCCACAGTCGTGAGTGAGCGTGTGAGTGACCAGGTGAATGTCCACAGTCATGAGTGAGTGTGTTAGTGACTGGGTGAATGTCCACAGTCGTGAGTGAGTGTGTGGGTGACTGGGTGAATGTCCACAGTTGTGAGTGAGTGTGTGAGTGAATGGGTGAATGTCCACAGTCGTGAGTGAGTGTGTGAGTGAATGGGTGAATGTCCACAGTCGTGAGTGAGTGTGTGAGTGACTGGGTGAATGTCCAGTTGTGAGTGAGTGTGTGAGTGAATGGGTGAATGTCCACAGTCGTGAGTGAGTGTGTGAGTGACCGGGTGAATGTCCTCGGCTGTTACATTAGATGAAGTCCAGTCCTAATCATTATGCCTCTCTTTAATTAGCCGCTCGTTTTATGCTAATGAGTCATGTTTATTCATGTATTCACTGGGACATGAATAAACATGTGGTCAGAGCGGTGAACCCGTGTACAAACATCACCGTCCCTCGCACCGTCTCCTGTCCCTGTCTCAGTGTGTGGTCAGTGCTTCCTTCCAGCTGAAGGACATTAGCTGAGAGCTTCTTCTCTTTAGGGAAGGCTTTATGCAGAGCTCCGGAACATTGCTGTGAGAATCTGGTGGTATTCAACCGACTGCGTCCTGTGTCACTGATGAAGGACTAGAGGACGAGCGACACACACTGTGCAGCGACAGATGAGCTACTGTCTCTGACTTTACATCTACAAGGTGGACCAACGAGGGAGGAGTGTCTCACAGAGTGGACAGAGAGTGGACAGTGAGGGGACACAGAGGGGTTTACAGACGCTCCGTGTTGCTCAGCCGTGAGCGTTAGCGTGTGCAGCTCGGAGCGGCCTCATTAATCCGATTGGAAATGACAGCTGTCGGCTCGCCGCAGCTGGGGCTCCCTCTTTATTCTTAGAGCTGCGCCGTGTTTATTTGTTTATTTACTTGTTTATTTATTTATCTCCGCGCGTCTGGGTTGTGTTTCTGTGGCGCTGGCCCCTCGGGGGTCTCTCTCCAACACGGCGCTCTCATTAAGCGCTGCAGTGGACTGACCCACAATCGTCCGGCACTGGGGACGCGGCCGTGTCCAGACACGCGGTGAACCCCATCTGCTTCGGCAGTGGAGCGGCTGCACATGAGCCCCCGAGCTCAGTGCCATCAGACCTTCACAGCAATGTTCCGCCACAGACCAGGGGAAGAGGAACACACTCCTAGTTAACGCCCTGGACGTGGGGCGATGCGTTTTAAAAGCGCCCTGTTTATTCTGTGCCGCGCTGAGGTCTGAGACGTCTGGGTGAGTCTGAGTCCTCTCGGAGCTAATGGAGCGGGAATATTTATGGTTATGATCCATATAATTAACTATTGATTAGTGCCTCTCTGTCCTCGGCCCTGTCCGGCATCTCACGGAGCGGTCAATACCACCTCCACAGCGGAGGAACAGAAGTATACGGACACCCCTCAGTGGACAGTGGACGTCCCTCGGTACGACAGTGGCACCACAGCTAAGGGACGTGTATGGACATGTCTCCCAGTGCTCAGCTTCCTTCTAATGGAATGCATCACTGTAGTTATTTCTGTTTTTACTGTGAATAGGATCTGACCAATCAGAGGCAGAGAATTTAAACCAGGATTAACTGAGAAGTTAGTCTCCGAGGACACTTCTGACACCTCTCAGGGGACACCCTCCCAGTGGACGCCCGACTTTAAACAATCACTTCTGTGGTGATCCTGATCTGACCAATCAGGGACAGCGATTGCAAACATGGATTAACCAAGAAGGATTAGCCACTCCCTGTGGACACGCCTCTGTAACCCCGACACCACAGCACCTCTCCCAGGTCTCCCAGGTCTCCCAGTGGTCGATCCTGGATTAACATGGGGACCATCCCTGTTCTTTTAAAGTGTTCCATTGCTGTAGCATTAGGGCGAGTTACTTGGCGTCCCTCTATAACCCCCCCCCACCACCTCTCTATGGACGGCCCCAGAGTCCTGTAGTGTCTCGTGGGCAGCGTCATGTGGGCCGTATCCCAGGAGCTCCTCTGTGATCCGCAGATCACACTCTAAACCCCATGAACGCTTCCTGAAGTCTCTCTGTAATCTCAGGAACGGCGTTCCCGTCTGAGGGCTTCTCTGTGAGGAGTTAAAGTGATAATCCGAGTTAAAGGAGGGTGTCGGAGGGGGGTCTTTGTTCCTGATGAAAAAGCTCCTGAGGGCTCCACCGTCTCGTTTATGTCTCGCCTGTAATGTCTCCGCCGCTCATCTCTGATGTTGTGTAAAGTTCTGAGGGAAACAAATGTCTCTGAGAACGAGGGATTTTCACCTAGAGATGCTGCAGTTGGCATTTTGCCCATTTATGGTAATGTCACTGTGGATCTTAGTGAGACCTCACTTAAATCTCACAACTCTCTCAGACCTCACCCAGGTCTCAGTAAGACCTCACTGTTCTGCAGCTTCTTTAAGGCTCAAAAAAGTGTTATCCTCTCTTTGATATCTGTCTCAGATCTCACTTAAATTAGTCTTTGATCTCACTTTGATCTCACTCAGATCTCTCTCAAATCACATTCAGTTTTCTTTCAGATCTTACTTTGATCTCACCAAAATGTGTCTCAGATAGCTCTCAAACCTCACTGTTTTCTTTTAGATCTCCCTTTGATTTCTCTTAAATCTCACTCACTTCTCTCTCAGGTCTCACTCTGATTTCATTCATGTCTCTTTTGAATAATGACAACATCAGCAAAAATAATGAAAACAAGAACAATGACTATGTCAGCAAAAATAAGAATGACAATTAATTCAGACAGCCACAACAATGTCAACAACAACAACAATGAAAACATCAAAGACACATGTCCTCAACCATGACAACGACAATAACGACTACAGCAACAGCAGCAAGGAGAGCTATGACAATGACTACAACAACAACAACAACAACAACAGCAGCAATGATAGCAGAAGCAGGAAGTGGGTGGAGCTCTGCGATTCCAGAAGGTCGGCGTAACTCTGAACCAATCAGAGCTCATTAAAGAGAAATGGATATTATCTCTTTACAACACTCTGGAGTCCAGCTTCACCACGCCCAGGGGGTTAAAGCCCCTCCCCCAGCGCTCCCTGCAGTCACAGGGACCCATCCTATCTTCACATGGCTGGATACCATCAAGTCTGCACAGCAATGTAAGAGTCTTCCCAGAAGCCTGTGTCCCTCCCCTCAGCTGGTTGTAATCTTGTGGCCGGTTGGATAATGAAATAAAGTGAAGTCGAACTATTTTTCTAGGTTCACCTTCATCCGAGGGAAAGTTCCCGGAAGACTCGGAGCGTCCGGGAGCGTCTGGGAGTGTCAATAAGGAGAAGCGGGTCTCTCCGTCAGACGGCGTCCGTGTTCGATACGCTGTCAGGAAGATGGATGGAGTTTTCCTCACAGCGGTTTGGGCAGAAAACAAAAGCCCTGATTAAAACGTGGGTGTTTTCCTGATGGAATAAGCACAGGGAAATGAACGGATGCAGATATCCCGCTCCGGGTCCTGACAGCGGAGCCGACGTGTCCGGACACCTGCTCGTCCTGTGCTCCTGCGTCTCACCTCTGGTCACTGTCTGTGAAATTAGGCCTTAAAGGAACAGTAGGTCGTATTTTTACTTCCGAATTCCAGCTTCAAACTCACCGTGATGTTCCTCTGAGATGTAACGGGGAGAACAGCGCCTTGGTTTGGGCTATTTCTGGCTCAGGACTGCAGAAACCGCACTGTGTAACTTGTGGAGGAGGGTAGGAGACAACCACGTCACGAAAAAAGTGCCTGCATTAACCCTTTCTGTGCCAAACTGATAAATCAAGTTCACATTAACGTGTTCATCTATGAGACTTCCAGCCCTCAGACTTTGATGCAAGACCCTCCCCCCACCCACCCCAATCCCCACTCTCATTCTGATTCTGCTCCGCTTCTGATGTCAGGTGCAGAGACTTTAGAATGGCCCCGCCCCCTCGTCTGAGTCTGTCCAATCACAGCGCTGGACCCGTGTTTATGTGAGAGCACAAAGACGAGGTTAAACTCAGCGAAACAGACACAACGAGCGCGGAGAAATAAGAGCACTGAGTAAAAACGGAGAAGAAAGAGAACAGAG
>NC_089801.1:85966202-85972713 GCF_029633855.1 Hoplias malabaricus
CTAAACATAACCCCACCCACAGTCTAAACACAACTCCACCCACACCCTAAACATAACCGCACCCACAGTCTAAACACAACTCCACCCACACCCTAAACATAACCCCACCCATAGTCTAAACACAACTCCACCCACACCCTAAACATAACCCCACCCATAGTCTAAACACAACTCCACCCACACCTTAAACATAACCCCACCCACAGTCTAAACACAACTCCACCCACACCTTAAACATGACTCCACCCACAGTCTAAACACAACTCCACCCACACCCTAAACATAACCCCACCCACAGTCTAAACACAACTCCACCCACACCCCAAACCTAACTCCTCCCACAGTCTAAACATAACGCATTCCTCAGATATAAATCCTCCACCTGTCCCTCCATGGCTCTGAGGAATGCTGTTCCATTCCTCCATTTGATTGAGATCTGAATAAAGCTGTTTTCCTCCTCATTTGCATATTCATGAGCTCTCAGCCGCAGACAGGTTGATTGCGTTTGTGTTCCGAGCGTCTAGAACCGAATGTTCTAAACGTGCTGAGGTTTCTCTATTTCCACCTTGAGAAGGAGTGAGGAGTGCGCAGGGGTGATACTAGACGCTGTCTGAGGGGGGCACTGTCAGCTCCAGAGAAGTAGTCGCCCTCATCACGAGGGAGCTGTGGACACGGTGTGGAGCAGCTGCACATGAGCCTCAACTCACCGTGATCAGTGCCCAGTGTTCGCCGGGGGGCGTAGGGTAAAGCCTGGAGTCGTGGAGCTCCATCCGGTACGTGGTCCGGAACTGACCGTCCATCACCAGCACCAGACCTCTGTGAGGTTTATGAGGCTGATCTCCATCAAATCCTCACAGCAGTGTTGCACTGTGTGTGATGTAAAGCCCACCCAGGAGAGCAGTGTTCCTCTGGGAGCACCACCCATCAGAGCTTTCACAAACCACACACAGAGTGTAATAATCTCTCGCGCTTAAAGCGCCCTTAATCTCTTTTACACACTCTCTCACACACTCCATAGCTCACACCTGAGGAGCTCCACTCTGTAATGGACGGGTAATGGACATCTATTACACACGCGGCGGGGGTCACGCGGACACGTCCCCATCCCGTGACGCACAATACCATTACCCTGCTAATGGGTCACGTTAGATTAGCATGCTAATGCATCTGACACAATTAGCATGTCAGTGCTGGGAATACTGCAATCGTTACCATGGCAACAGAGCCCCCTAGAGTCCCACAGTCGTATTACACACCCAGGACTCTAGGGGACATGACTCTATAGCTCCTCCCACTCTCTAGTTTAGCGCCGCCTACTCTGAATGTTAATATAACTCCACCCACTCCCCCCCTACATCCACTCTAACTCCTCCAATATTCCATAACTCCACCCACTTCCCCACACAATATCCACTATATAACTTCACACATATTCACATATAACTCCAGCCACGTCCCCCCATAACTTCCACTCTATAACTCCACCTATATTTCCATATAACTCCACCCACTAACCCCCACATCCACTCTATAACTCCACCCATATTTCCATATAACCCCACCCACTTACCCCCACATCCACTCTATAACTCCACCCATATTTCCATAGAACTCCACCCACTTACCCCCACATCCACTCTATAACTCCACCCATATTTCCATAGAACTCCACCCACTTACCCCCACATCCACTCTATAACTCCACCCATATTTCCATATAACTCAACCCACTTACCCCCACAGCCACTCTATAACTCCACCCATATGTAAATATAACTCCCCCATCCACTACATCCACTCCACAGATATTCACATATAGTTAGTGCCCGTCTTCCTTCACTGTGGCTAATGTTGATCTCTGAGCATGCTAACGTTAGCGCGCTAGTATCCACTGAGTGTAGCTACAAACCTGAAACCCCAGCCGCTGGAGAAAGGGATGGACTTCACTCTCAAGCTGAGCCCCAGTGACCCAGGTCCACCCTTCTACTCTTTCATGACATTTCTGAGGTTAATGCGAGGCTCACGGCGGGTCAGAATTAGCATAAACGCATAATACCTCCACTGATATTTAAACCAACAACCTTACAAATGCCACACAAAATTCAGCCAGCTTTTCTTCATCAACAAAAACAACAGGAGAACAAAGAACCGAGCGGGACACGGGTCCAGGGTCCAGGGTCCAGGGTCCACAGGCGCAGGTGGTTCACCTCAGGCTAATTAGCATTAACAGCCAATGACCGAAAGTGTTCGAGTGTTCTGATCTGCAGCTCACAGAACCTAGCCCATTCTGAGAAGCACTGACTATTGGAAGAAGATACACTGGAGTAGCTGCACATGAGCCTAAGGTTACCGCGCTTATGTCCAGACCAGCGAGAGGGGTCAGTGTAACTGTGGAACTGTGTTCTCTGTTTATGGCGTTAGAATGACTGGCGGTATATGTTTGCACTTGTTTCCATGGCGTTCCAACACATGCTCCCATGGTTACCCTACACATCTTAGCATAGTTACACTATGCATATTTCCATAGGTACACTAAACCATGGTTACCCAACACCTTTTCCATACTTATTCTACAACTGTTACCATAGTTACACCACACCTACTTCCATGATCTAACTACACCCGTTTCCATTGTTACCCAACACTTGTTACCATGGTTATATTATACCCATCTGTTTTCATGGTTACTTTACACCTGTTTCCATGGTAATTGTACATGTTTGCATAGTTACACTACACTTGTTTCCAAGGCTACTCTATTAATTTTCTATGATTGCATGGTATTAGTTCCATAGTTACCATATATTCGTTTCTATGGTTACCCTCCACCTGTCATTTCCATGGTCAACATCACAAGTTTATGGTGCCTGAATGCTACAAAATCCTCACAGCAATGTTCCAGAGACGTGCTCCTGAGGAACAGCCTTCGTCTGTGTGTTCGGAGGAGTGTGTGGACGCAGGGTGTGTGCTGTTGCTGAGCTCTTCTAAAGACCCCCGCCCGGCGTATTAAAAAAAGACGAGCCCTGGATAACGAGCGGCGGCAGCAACAAAGCCTCCGTAAGTAGTTTTAAATGATTTTTTAAATGTGGGATGAAAATGAAAAGCCTCTATTTGCCTTTTTTTTAAATAAATAAATAAATAAATAAATAAATCTAAAAAGAGCCAGCCCTCTCCAGGGCCAGAAAACGGTCACAATGAGGGTCCACCGCGAGGGGCCGCACAAAAGGCTCAGGACTTTTGTTATATCCAGAGCTCCATCCACTTACATTAAGCCCCCGGCCGCTTTCAGGGAAGCGCTGCTGGGATAAGAGCCAGAAATAAATAAAGAAATGCATTAAGAAAAGAGCAGCAGCTTTTTTTTTTCTCTCTTGATGCTAAAGCGGACGAGTGGAATTCGTAAGTTATCAGTGTGTCTTTTACTGCTTAAAGCCTCCACACACACACACACACACACACACACACACTGAGGAAAGAGCTTACACAAGCAAAGCTCCCGGACGTTATTGTTACTCACACAGAACACACACTTTAGCCGAGACAGATTAGCTCTTAGCGTTTAGCGTTTAGCATATTCAATACATCTGCTCCACTTTAAGTCCAGACTGTTTACTGCGTCTGTAAACACACAAGGGGTTTCACTCTACAACAGCCACTACATTCACGGTTCTACACTGTGGCTCTGCATACTTTATTAACCCCCTGTCTTTCCCCCTGTTCCTCAGCGCTCAGGACCCCCACAGAGCAGGTGTGACGCTGCAGTGACACTGACGTGGTGGTGGTGTGTTAGTGTGTGTTGTGCTGGTGTAGAGTGGATCAGACACAGCAGTGCTGCTGGAGTTTTTAAACCCCTCAGTGTCTGGACTGAGAACAGTCCACCGACCAAAAACATCCAGCCGAATGAGAAATAATTAATTTACACATTTCAGGACCGAGGCCTGCTCTGAAATGGGTGAAGTGTCACCATGAAAATACATGTAGAGTAACCATGGAAACTGGTGTTGTGTAACTATGGAAACAAGTGAAGGGGAACCTTATAAGTGAATGTATGGTATCTATGTAAACAACAACGTTCAACAATGGAACACCTATATAATAACCATGGAAACGTGTGTAGTGTAAATGTGGGAACACGTAGAGTGACAACGGAATGGAACACATGGTTACCATGGAAACAAGTGTTAGGAAATTATGGAAACAGGTGTAGGAATCAGTGGAATGTGTAAACATGGAGGAAGTTGTAAGGTATCTATGGAAACAAGTGTAAACATATATCAGTGCAGCGGCTGTAGTTCAGTCAGCCTGTGTTGTTGTTGTTGTTTCTGGTAAGTGGATTACTCCCAGATCTCCCCATGTTACAGATTCCAGTTTAAAGAAAGTAACTCCACAGCGAAGGGAGCGTTAAAGGCAGGAAACCCATCGATAACGAAAATCTATATTTCACGGCTGTTCAAACATATTCAGCTCCTTTTAATAAAACACAAACACAGCAGTGTTTCCTCAGATCAAACACTCTCAGATTACACTGAGGAACTGTGGGTAATGAGTGTCATCATTTACCTCTGAGTAAACACTACAGCTCCGTACCAACTGACACAGAAGAGCTGCCCCCGTCCCCCCCGTCCCCACACTGTCCCCACACTGTCAGTCTGTACTGCCCCCCCACCCCACACTGTCCCCCCACTGTCAGTCACCACTCCCCCCCCCCGTCCCCCCACTGTCCCCCCCACTGTCAGTCTCCACTGTCCCCCCCCGTCCCCACACTGTCCCCCCACTGTCAGTCTCCACTGCCCCCCCCCCGTCCCCCCACTGTCAGTCACCACTGTCCCCCCCCGTCCCCCCACTGTCCCCCCCACTGTCAGTCTCCACTGTCCCCCCCCGTCCCCACACTGTCCCCCCACTGTCAGTCTCCACTGCCCCCCCCCGTCCCCCCACTGTCAGTCTCCACTGTCCCCACACTGTCAGTCTCTACTGCCCCCCCCGTCCCCACACTGTCCCCCCACTGTCAGTCACCACTGCCCCCCCGTCCCCACACTGTCCCCCCACTGTCAGTCACCACTGCCCCCCCCATCCCCACACTGTCCCCCCACTGTCAGTCACCACTGTCCCCACACTGCCCCCCTGTCCCTTCACTGTCAGTCTCCACTGTCCCCTCACTGTCCTCTAACTGTAAACTCCACTGTCCCCACACTGTCCCCCCACTGTCAGTCACCACTGCCCCCCCGTCCCCACACTGTCCCCCCACTGTCAGTCACCACTGCCCCCCCGTCCCCACACTGTCCCCCCACTGTCAGTCACCACTGCCCCCCCCCATCCCCACACTGTCCCTTCACTGTCAGTCTCCACTGTCCCAACACTGCCCCCCTGTCCCTTCACTGTCAGTCTCTACTGTCCCTTCACTGTGAATTCCACTGTCCCCACACTGCCCCCGTCCCCCCATTGTCAGTCTCCACTGTCCCCTCATTGTCTGTCTCCACTGTCCCCTTACTGTCAGTCTCCATTGCCCCCCCACTGTCCCCATAACTGTCCCCTAACTGTAACCTCCACTGTCCCCCCACTGTCCTCATCACTGTCTCCTCACTGTAACTTCTACTGTCTCCTCACTGTAACCTCAACTGTCCCTGCACTGTCCCCCCACTGTAATCTCCATTGTCCCTCCACTGTAACCTCCATTGTTCCTCCACTGTCCCCCCACTGTAACCTCCACTGTCCCCTCCCTGTAATCTCCACTGTAACCTCCACTGTCCCCTCCACTGTTCCCTCACTGTATCTCCACTGTCCCCTCACTTTAACCTCCACTGTCCCCTCACTGTAACCTCCACTGTCCCCTCACTGTAACCTCCACTGTTCCCTCACTGTGACTCCACTGTCCCCTCACTGTAATCTCCACTGTCCCCTCACTTTTACCTCCACTGTTCCCTCACTGTAATCTCCACTGTCCCCTCACTTTTACCTCCACTGTCCCCTCACTGTAACCTCCACTGTCCCCTCACTGTAACCTCCACTGTCCCCTCCCTGTAATCTCCACTGTAACCTCCACTGTCCCCTCCACTGTTCCCTCACTGTATCTCCACTGTCCCCCTCACTTTAACCTCCACTGTCCCCTCACTGTAACCTCCACTGTCCCCTCACTGTAACCTCCACTGTTCCCTCACTGTGACTCCACTGTCCCCTCACTGTAATCTCCACTGTCCCCTCACTGTAATCTCCACTGTTCCCTCACTGTAATCTCCACTGTCCCCTCACTTTTACCTCCACTGTTCCCTCACTGTAACCTCCACTGTTCCCTCACTGTAACCTCCACTGATCCCTCACTGTAACCTCCACTGTCCCCTCACCGTAAACTCCACTGTCCCCTCACTGTAAACTCCACACCCAGAGTTTCATACCCCTCTGGTGTAAACTTGGTCTTGGACATAATAATGGTATGTTGATGTGCAGCGCCCCTTTTTCGGCCCTGCTGGAATTGATCCAAACTCTGAGTGCACTGTGGAACAACAGCAGCTGAATTCCA
>NC_089801.1:85972913-85975413 GCF_029633855.1 Hoplias malabaricus
TTGCAAAGACTCAAAACCAGCCAAGAAACACATGACAAACCACACACCCCTTCAGAAACTAGACCCGCCCACCCTGGACCTGGACCCGCCCACCCTGAACCTGGACCCGCTGAAATGAAGAGGGGAACCACAACAGAGTCCAAGCCCAATCACACCCAACCACAGCCTGACCACTGTGAATTAGGACCCTCCTCTTCCAAAAGCAGACCCAGTCTTTCTGGCCCAGAATTCCCCTTCCTCGATACACAACCCACCCACTCAGAAATACAACCCTCCCACTCAGAAATACAACCCTCCCACTCAGAAATACAACCCTCCCACTCCAATCCAGAGGCAGACGACAAACTGAATCCCATCCCCGCAGACACGGATGTAGTCATACTAATTGACTCTAATGGAAAATTCTTAAATACAGAACAGCTCTTCCCAGGATATAAAACTGCCAAAGTTTGATGCCCCAGAACAAAAGATGCTTTCCGGCTTCTCACCCATGCCATCACAAGTGAGCCACGCCATATCATCATCCACACCGGCACGAACGATCTGAGGGCACAGCAGGAGAGAGTAGCAGAGAGCGTAAGGAGAGTGGCAGAGACTGCCACCCAGACCTTCCCCTCCACCAAAATCACAGTCTCCACCCTCCTGCCCCGGAGAGACTTCCACCCTGCAACCATCCACCGAATAAACGCAGAAATCTCCCGTGGATGTGCCCTAATGGCCAATGTACATCTGGCACATCATCCCAACCTCAACATCCACTGCCTTCACGACAATGTCCATCTGCTCAAAGACATGGTAGGAACATTTGCTAAAAACTTAAAAGACGTGACCCTCGGACGCAACCCAGGCACCCCACCGAGAAGCAGCAGACCACTCCACCTGACACCACCCAGGATAAGCGGCACCCACCCAATCCTCCATCACTACTACCCCCTACCTCCACCCGGCTATCTCCCACCCAGAGCACCCCCAACAAGCCGGACCACCACTCCATACAGACGCGTCAAAACCAGCCCAGCACCCAGCAGACCCCACCCAGCTACACCACTCCTCCCAGCACCCAGCAGACTATACCCAGCAACACCACACCGTCCAGTAACCAACCGACGACACCCAGCAACACCCCAAAAACCAGCACCCAACCCCCCGAGACAGCCACAGAAACAGACCTACGCCAGTGCAGTGAAGGGTCCAGCCCCCACCAGCTCCACAGAACTGGGAGAAATCAGACAGCTGCTCACGCTCATATGCAGCAGACTGCAGAGCTAAGTGTGACTCTGACCATCCATCCACTCACTCATCAATAAATAAATAAATACATAGATAAATAAATAGTTTATATATATATACACACACACATGATTGCACATAGTTTGTTATTAATTCATTTAAACATTACTTACTTCCTCAAACTACACAGGTTTATCTCCTTTCTAAAAACCATTGTTATTTTATTATATTTTATTTTACATACCACTCTACACATCAAAGAAATGAAAGCCTTCTCTATTTCTATGTGGAACATTCAGGGCATGAAATCCTCTCTGATTGGATACAAAAGTAAAAACATTGATTTCATTAATAACACAAAAAACACTGACATCATCATCCTGCAAGAAACATGGTGTAAATCCGACTCGGTCACTCACTGTCCCGCTAACTACAGAGAAATTATAATCCCATCAGTTAAACACCCCAGTATTAAAAGAGGTAGAGATTCTGGAGGAATCATTATTTGGTACAAATCAGAATTATCAAAATTCATAACTCCACTAAAATATGAAAAATCTCTAATTTGGCTTAAAATGAAAAAAGAAATCACAGGCACCGCAAAAGATACCTTCCTATGCACCATTTACGTCCCTCCCAGTGAATCCCCTTACTACAGCGAGGAGACGTTCCCCAGCCTCCACGACCAGATCAGCAGCTTCCAGGCCCAGGGCAGTGTGCTGATCTGCGGAGACCTGAACGCCCGCACAGGATCTCTACCTGACCTCAGTACAGAGCACGGTAACGATTATATATTTGGACATAATTACCCAAGAAACTTAACTAACCTGCCCCGAAATAACTCTGATTCACAGGTGAACAGAAATGGAAAGGACCTGCTGCAGCTCTGTCAGAGCCTGGGTCTGTACCTGGTCAACGGTAGGACACGAGGGGACTCTCTGGGAAGATACACATTTTGCTCACCTCTTGGCAACAGCACTGTCGACTACATGATCACAGATTTAGACCCTTCCCCTCAGTGCGTTCACTGTAAAACCACTAACCCCTCTGTCTGACCACAGCCAAATCACTGTGTTCATTAAACGGACAGAGACTAACAGCACCGCACACACACGGCCCAGTGAGCTGTACACCGTCCCGAGACCTTACAGATGGGCCCCAAACAGCACCCAAGAGTTCCAGAAAGCAATCGGGCACCAGCAAATTCAAACACTTTTAGACAACTTTCTGGACGCCACCTACACTCACAGTAACGAAGGCGTCAATCTGG
>NC_089801.1:85980413-86022913 GCF_029633855.1 Hoplias malabaricus
AGTTTTCAGAATTCTTTCTTTATGCTCAAAATATTCTGACTTTAATCTCACAATAACTATGACTTTAACTATGACTTAAAGCTTTGGGGAAATGAATTATTGCTGAGAGCTCCGTCTCTCCGCACCATTGCCTCAAATTCAAATCAAACACTGAGCGCTAATTGTTGAGAACTGAATGTGGCTGCCTGGAACACTCTGCGCTTTTTCTCTGGCTCTGGCAACCGCTCTCTCTCCCTCGTTTCTTTAGTTTTCTCTGTCTCTCTCCCTCTGTCTCTCTTTAGAGGAATGTTTTGGCACCACAGCCCCAGTCTGAAGGGCTTTAACTGTGGCGCAGAGAGGAATTAGCAGCTGAATCAGTGGCTGTAGCCCATAGATGAGATAAAACACAGAAAAAGCATCCCAAAGGACGCGGCGTTTCGGAAAAAAAAAATCAACATCCGCGTCTTCCAGGAACCGTCGCCCTCAGATTTGGCTCAGACGGCGCTCCGCGGCAGCGCTGGCGAAATGAGTTTGCAGAGAGGGAGCGAGGCTTAAGGGTTTAAATCTTAATTTTTATCATAATGATATGCAGCTCGCTTTATTGGCAGTGTTAGCCTAGCGCGCTAATTTGCTTGTCGCTTAATTATAACGGTTCCTTGGAAACGTGCTTCCGAAAAAGCTCAGATGGCCCCCGGGGAAGTGGAGCAGACAGAAGGCCGATTTATTTTTGGTTTAATTTTATATTTGGGTGTGATTGCTAATCGCTAATGTATCAGTAACTGAAGTTTAGGGAGCATTAGCGAGCTAAAAACAGATAAAATGCCACTAAATAAAATTACTTTCTGCCAAAATGAATGGCTTAATTTATAAATATATATCAAAAGCTTTATAAATTAAAGAAGTTTCATAATTTTCCTACTGTCCCTCTGAACCAGCGCTAATTAAATCTCAGTGGCTACCACAGACCTCCCCTAGGGGGAGACATCTGTCCTCCGCTGAGTGAATATGTAAACAAAGAAAATGTGTGTGTGTGTGTGTGTGTGTGTGACTGGTTCAGACTCGTATCCAGTTGTGTAAAATGTTAAATCAGTGAAAAAATGATGCTTGGGTTTTTCTCAGACATAAACCCATCACGGTGCACTGTTCATTAACTGAATGAACTGGCAGCTGGCAGCATCCAAAATACTGTTTGCTCTGTTAATTTTATCCCTCCCTCTTTGGAGCATTCCTACAGTAGAGAGCTCACCAGGCAGGAATACACGGTGTCTCTAAATGTCTCTGTAGAGTAACTGAATGTAGGAATAATATATAATAATAATATTAATAATGGGCGGCACGGTGGCGCAGCAGGTAGGTGTCGCAGTCACACAGCTCCAAAGGCCTAGAGGTTGTGGGTTCGATTCCCGCTCCGGGTGACTGTCTGTGAGGAGTTGGTGTGTTCTCCCCGTGTCCGCGTGAGTTTCCTCCGGGTGAATATTCATTCATTATCTGTAACCCTTATCCAGTTCAGGGTCGCGGGGGTCCAGAGCCTACCTGGAATCATTGGGCACAAGGCGGGAATACACCCTGGAGGGGGCGCCAGTCCTTCATAGGCGAACACACACACACATTCACTCACACCTACGGACACTTTTGAGTCGCCAATCCATCTACCAACGGGTGTTTTTGGACTGTGGGAGGAAACCGGAGCACCCGGAGGAAACCCATGCAGACACAGAGAGAACACACCACACTCCTCACAGACAGTCACCCGGAGGAAACCCACGCAGACACAGGGAGAACACACCACACTCCTCACAGACAGTCACCCGGAGGAAACCCATGCAGACACAGAGAGAACACACCACACTCCTCACAGACAGTCACCCGGAGGAAACCCACGCAGACACAGGGAGAACACACCACACTCCTCACAGACAGTCACCCGGAGGAAACCCACGCAGACACAGGGAGAACACACCACACTCCTCACAGACAGTCACCCGGAGGAAACCCACGCAGACACAGGGAGAACACACCACACTCCTCACAGACAGTCACCCGGAGGAAACCCACACAGACACAGAGAGAACACACCACACTCCTCACAGACAGTCACCCTGAGGAAACCCACGCAGACACAGGGAGAACACACCACACTCCTCACAGACAGTCACCCTGAGGAAACCCACGCAGACACAGGGAGAACACACCACACTCCTCACAGACAGTCACCCGGAGGAAACCCACGCAGACACAGGGAGAACACACCACACTCCTCACAGACAGTCACCCGGAGGAAACCCACGCAGACACAGGGAGAACACACCACACTCCTCACAGACAGTCACCCGGAGGAAACCCACGCAGACACAGAGAGAACACACCACGCTCCTCACAGACAGTCACCCGGAGGAAACCCACGCAGACACAGGGAGAACACACCACACTCCTCACAGACAGTCACCCGGAGGAAACCCACGCAGACACAGGGAGAACACACCACACTCCTCACAGACAGTCACCCAGAGGAAACCCACGCAGCCACATGGAGAACAGGTCCCTGGAGCTGTGTGACTGCTACACTACCTGCTGCGCCACCGTGCCGCCTTGAATGAATATTAATAATAATTATATTTATTTTTAAATAATCGTTACTTCTGAGAGTACAAGTGTAACCAAAATTAAAATCTTAATTACAATAAAGAGGCAAATAGCATTTTAATAAAAATGAAGGGTTTGTTTTAACCACAGTTAAACAAATTAAAATAAAGAGTAAACAGTAGAGCCACTTTTAAAATCAGAATTAAAATACAATAAAAATGGCCGCCCACAGCTCTGTGTGAGTTTGTGTTCACTGTAACTGAAGGGTTAAATTCATTCATTCATTCATTGTCTGTAGCCCTCATCCAGTTCAGGGCAGCGGTTCATCCGGAGCCTACCCAGAATCACTGGGCACAGGGCAAGAACACACCCTGGAGGGGGCTAAAGGGTTAAATGCAGAGTTTAAACTAGTTCGTCCTGCTGTGTGTGAACGCTTGAAAATGCTATAAACTTATTCCATAACTCTCACACTGATTAACAATGCCCTCCCACACACACACGTGTCAGATGCTGCAGGCTAGCATAGCTCGCTAAGTGTGTGCAGTGTTATGTCTGCTAGCATGGCGGCGGCTCACGTTAAAACTCGTGATGCGATGCTATGTGTTCCATTATGACACGTTTGTTATCACACGCGCTGGATGATGTCATGTCGTGCTTATGTCAAAGGGTTGAGAAGTCACGGAGCTAACAAGTGGCGCTCCGGGGCTAACGCTACGCCATGAATAAAACATGCCACATCATTACACGCTCATTTGCATAAAAACTGTGAGTGACATCAAAGCTAACGCTTTGACGATTAACATTTTACACACTTTAAAAGGACATGCAGATCAATGCAAATCAGCTGTTTACTGTAGTCCCCCTCCAAACGTTTAGAGACACGTCCCACAGTGGAACTGTGTTCTCTGGAGTGATAGAGTTCCTCTGGTGTGTGGAACAGTGGAACTGTGTTCTCTGGAGTGATGGGGATCCTCTGGTGTGTGGAACAGTGGAACTGTGTTCTCTGGAGTGATGGAGTTCCTCTGGTGTGTGGAACAGTGGAACTGTGTTCTCTGGAGTGATGGGGATCCTCTGGTGTGTGGAACAGTGGAACTGTGTTCTCTGGAGTGATGGGGTTCCTCTGGTGTGTGGAACAGTGGAACTGTGTTCTCTGGAGTGATGGAGTTCCTCTGGTGTGTGGAACAGTGGAACTGTGTTCTCTGGAGTGATGGGGTTCCTCTGGTGTGTGGAACAGTGGAACTGTGTTCTCTGGAGTGATGGGGTTCCTCTGGTGTGTGGAACAGTGGAACTGTGTTCTCTGGAGTGATGGGGTTCCTCTGGTGTGTGGAACAGTGGAACTGTGTTCTCTGGAGTGATGGGGTTCACCTGGTGTGTGGAACAGTGGAACTGTGTTCTCTGGAGTGATGGAGTTCCTCTGGTGTGTGGAACAGTGGAACTGTGTTCTCTGGAGTGATGGGGTTCACCTGGTGTGTGGAACAGTGGAACTGTGTTCTCTGGAGTGATGGAGTTCCTCTGGTGTGTGGAACAGTGGAACTGTGTTCTCTGGAGTGATGGGGTTCACCTGGTGTGTGGAACAGTGGAACTGTGTTCTCTGGAGTGATGGAGTTCCTCTGGTGTGTGGAACACACACTGTGTTCCTCTTTAGGTTCTTTCACAGCTGTGTATGAACCTCTTAAACCACAACACCACTTTAGCAACAACCTGAAATACCATAGCACAGGCCTACATTTCAGTTATATTTAGCTACTACTTTGGCTACCATAGCAACCACGTTGGATATTATAGCAACTTCCTAGCAACCAACACACAAACCAACATGGATTACACATTAACTGCCTAGCAACCTTCATAGCAACTACCTTGAATACTATAGTAACTGCCTAGAAACCCCTATAGCAACCACCAAGTATGTCATAGGTACAGTGTAGCACAATTTAACAACCATCTGGGATACCACTGCCACATGCTAGCAACATCCCATTGGATACTGCAGCAATAGCTTAGCAACACCTTCGCAACCATCTGATTTGATAGCAACAGCCTATCAACACCTAAACAAACTTTTATTCCATAGCAACCCCTATTACAACCACCTGGAACACCTTAGCAACCACCTAAGATACCACATAGCAACGGGAAAAACAACATTTCTTCTGAACTGAGGCACCGCTCTGTTTCTGTGAGGAGTTCAGTGTGACACTGTTTCTACAGAAGGGAGCGAGATCTGTCGTTCATCCACAGGACGGAGGAGAAGAAGAGAGGAGTGGAGAGGAGGACGAGTGGACAAAGACGTGCTTTATCTTCCCCTAAACATACACTGAGCTCAAAGGAGGGAGAAGAGAGAGAACACAAACAGCTCATTAAAGCTCAGTGTTTCTGCTGGAGGCTCGGGCAGCGCTCATTACCTCCGGCTTACGGCTTTAGCGTTTTTATTTTTACACTTTCTTCCGGTTCGGAATGTCCCTCGCTTCCGTAGCTCCGTAACGATGGAGCTAACGACGTCCAGCTGTGGATGACCCCGGGTCAGCGAAGTTCTACACTACACTGAGATATTCTGGGAAACTCAGGGTTCCTGAACTTAACCTGTTCTAATCACGGCTGCATCTACAGTGGGGAACTGGGATTTAAGGTGGAACAGAAGCGTCAGAAATAACCATTGCGCTATTTAAAGTGGAACAGAAGCGTCAGAAATAACTACTGCGCTATTTAAAGTGGAACAGATGCATCAGAATAAACTACTGCGCTATTTAAGGTGGAACAGAAGTATCAGAATAAACTACTGCACTATTTAAGGTGGAACAGAAGTATCAGAATAAACTACTGCACTATTTAAGGTGGAACAGAAGCATCAGAAATAACTACTGCGCTATTTAAGGTGGAACAGAAGTATCAGAATAAACTACTGCACTATTTAAGGTGGAACAGAAGTATCAGAATAAACTACTGCACTATTTAAGGTGGAACAGAAGCGTCAGAAATAACCATTGCGCTATTTAAAGTGGAACAGAAGCGTCAGAATAAACTACTGCGCTATTTAAAGTGGAACAGAAGCGTCAGAATAAACTACTGCGCTATTTAAGGTGGAACAGAAGTATCAGAATAAACTACTGCACTATTTAAGGTGGAACAGAAGCATCAGAAATAACTACTGCGCTATTTAAGGTGGAACAGAAGCATCAGAATTAACTACTGCACTATTTAAGGTGGAACAGAAGCATCAGAATTAACTACTGCACTATTTAAGATGAAACAGAAACATCAAAAATAACTACTGCGCTATTTAAGGTGGAACAGCAGCTTCAGAAATAACTACTGCATTATTTAAGGTGGAATAGAAGCATCAGAAATAACTACTGCACTATTTAAGGTGGAACAGAAGCATCAAAAATAACTACTGCACTATTTAAGGTGGAACAGAAGTATCAGAATAAACTACTGCACTATTTAAGGTGGAACAGAAGCATCAGAAATAACTACTGCGCTATTTAAGGTGGAACAGAAGCATCAGAATTAACTACTGCACTATTTAAGGTGGAACAGAAGTATCAGAATAAACTACTGCACTATTTAAGGTGGAACAGAAGCATCAGAATAAACTACTGCACTATTTAAGGTGGAACAGAAGCATCAGAAATAACTACTGCACTATTTAAGGTGGAACAGAAGTATCAGAATAAACTACTGCACTATTTAAGGTGGAACAGAAGCATCAGAAATAACTACTGCGCTATTTAAGGTGGAACAGAAGCGTCAGAATAAACTACTGCGCTATTTAAGGTGGAACAGAAGTATCAGAATAAACTACTGCGCTATTTAAGGTGGAACAGAAGCATCAGAAATAACTACTGCGCTATTTAAGGTGGAACAGAAGCGTCAGAATAAACTACTGCGCTATTTAAGGTGGAACAGAAGTATCAGAATAAACTACTGCACTATTTAAGGTGGAACAGAAGCATCAGAAATAACTACTGCGCTATTTAAGGTGGAACAGAAGCATCAGAATTAACTACTGCACTATTTAAGGTGGAACAGAAGCATCAGAATTAACTACTGCACTATTTAAGATGAAACAGAAACATCAAAAATAACTACTGCGCTATTTAAGGTGGAACAGCAGCTTCAGAAATAACTACTGCATTATTTAAGGTGGAATAGAAGCATCAGAAATAACTACTGCACTATTTAAGGTGGAACAGAAGCATCAAAAATAACTACTGCACTATTTAAGGTGGAACAGAAGTATCAGAATAAACTACTGCACTATTTAAGGTGGAACAGAAGCATCAGAAATAACTACTGCGCTATTTAAGGTGGAACAGAAGCATCAGAATTAACTACTGCACTATTTAAGGTGGAACAGAAGTATCAGAATAAACTACTGCACTATTTAAGGTGGAACAGAAGCATCAGAAATAACTACTGCGCTATTTAAGGTGGAACAGAAGCGTCAGAATAAACTACTGCGCTATTTAAGGTGGAACAGAAGTATCAGAATAAACTACTGCACTATTTAAGGTGGAACAGAAGCATCAGAAATAACTACTGCACTATTTAAGGTGGAACAGAAGTATCAGAATAAACTACTGCACTATTTAAGGTGGAACAGAAGCATCAGAAATAACTACTGCGCTATTTAAGGTGGAACAGAAGCGTCAGAATAAACTACTGCGCTATTTAAGGTGGAACAGAAGTATCAGAATAAACTACTGCACTATTTAAGGTGGAACAGAAGCATCAGAAATAACTACTGCGCTATTTAAGGTGGAACAGATGCATCAGAAATAACTACTGCGCTATTTAAGGTGGAACAGAAGCATCAGAATTAACTACTGCACTATTTAAGGTGGAACAGAAGCATCAGAATTAACTACTGCACTATTTAAGGTGGAACAGAAGCATCAGAATTAACTACTGCACTATTTAAGGTGGAACAGAAGCATCAAAAATAACTACTGCGCTATTTAAGGTGGAACAGCAGCTTCAGAAATAACTACTGCATTATTTAAGGTGGAATAGAAGCATCAGAAATAACTACTGCACTATTTAAGGTGGAACAGAAGCATAAAAAATAACTACTGCACTATTTAAGGTGGAACAGATGCATCAACAATAACTACTGCACTATTTAAGGTGGAACAGATGCATCAGAAATAACTACTGCGCTATTTAAGGTGGAACAGATGCATCAGAAATAACTACTGCGCTATTTAAGGTGGAACAGAAGCATCAGAATTAACTACTGCACTATTTAAGGTGGAACAGAAGCATCAGAATTAACTACTGCACTATTTAAGGTGGAACAGAAGCATCAGAATTAACTACTGCACTATTTAAGGTGGAACAGAAGCATCAGAATTAACTACTGCACTATTTAAGATGAAACAGAAACATCAAAAATAACTACTGCGCTATTTAAGGTGGAACAGCAGCTTCAGAAATAACTACTGCACTATTTAAGGTGGAATAGAAGCATCAGAAATAACTACTGCACTATTTAAGGTGGAACAGATGCATCAGAAATAACTACTGCGCTATTTAAGGTGGAACAGATGCATCAGAAATAACTACTGCACTATTTAAGGTGGAACAGATGCATCAGAAATAACTACTGCACTATTTAATGTGGAACAGCTGCATCTGGGTTCGATTCCAGCTCCGGGTGACTGTCTGTGAGGAGTTGGTGTGTTCTCCCCGTGTCCGCGTGGGTTTCCTCCGGGTGCTCCGGTTTCCTCCCACAGTCCAAAAACACACGTTGCAGGTGGAGTGGCGACTCGAAAGTGTCCGTAGGTGTAAGTGTGTGAGTGAATGTGTGTGTGTGTGTGTGTCTGTGTTGCCCTGTGAAGGACTGGCACCCCCTCCAGGGTGTATTCCCGCCTTGCGCCCAATGATTCCAGGTAGGCTCTGGACCCACCGTGACCCTAAATTTGATAAGGGTTACAGATAATGGATGGATGGATGCATCAGAAATAACTACTGCACTATTTAAGGTGGAACAGATGCATCAGAAATAACTACTGCACTATTTAAGGTGGAACAGATGCATCAGAAATAACTACTGCACTATTTAAGGTGGAACAGAAGCATTAGAAATAACTACTGCGCTATTTAAGGTGGAACAGATGCATCAGAAATAACTACTGGGCTATTTAAGGTGGAACAGATGCATCAGAAATAACTACTGTGCTATTTAAGGTGGAACAGCTGCATTTAATTGGTACACAATTTAAGGTGGACTGGAAACACCACAATAAGTGGAGTGTTTTATTTTCTGTTGAATCTTGTTCAGCAGTAACAGTGTGTGTGTGTGTGTGTGTGTGTGTGTGAGTGTCTCCATTTCTGAACATCACAGGAACCCTCCTCATGTCTCAGTGCCACAGCGGTGGTCAATCTGTTAACCGTTGTTTAAAATAAGAGCAGCGCCCCCCTGTGGAGTAAATGGAAGGTGTTTGGTGGAGCCTCGTGTCGTCTCCGCCGTGTTGTTGGAGCAGAGCTGTCCCCAGCTGAGCGTCCCCCACCGTTTTCAGTGTCCACTCTGGCTCAGAGACATCTCTTCTGTACAAGGTGTATTGTTCCTGGGCGCCCCCTAGTGGCCATGCAGGTGGTCTCTGTCTATTTCACTGCCGTTCCCAGAGGAACTCTGGTGCTCTGGAGCTCTACGCTGAGCTGCTGTGGAGCAATGAGGGGTGAGAACCTGTGTTCTCCATGTTTCTCCAGTGATCTTCAGTGTCCTCCATTGTTCTCCGGTATTTAAGGTGGACTCTCGGTGTTAGCGTGTGTTAGCGGCTGCGTGCAGCAGATGGCTAACCCGGCGGTTTGGATCCGGAGGAATTTGGGTCACGACACTAGCACATGCTCCATGACCACACACACACACACACACACACACACACACACACACACACACACCAGCCACAAGAATAAATGACATGAGAGAGAGATAAAGGAGATAAAGCACGCACTAGGGTTTAGTTCATTTAACCAATGTGAGCACAGTGTGAGACTTCACTGAGATCTCCACTAAAGCTCCAGAGGAGACACATGTGAGACCTCTGAGGTCTCAGTCTCCGGAGACACATTTGAGCAGCTGAGTCTCCTTTGTCTTTCCTTGTGATCTCGTTGTTGTCTCGGAGAAACTACTGAGACATTAACGAGACCTTTCTGCTGGCAGAGCGGGAGGGTTAGCCGCTACGCTAATACTGAACGAGGCTTGTGAAGAGAAAGAGGTAAAGATGAGAGATGAACTCTCAGTGGTGCTTTATATTTCAGTTAAATTCAGTTAAACATTCAGTTATTCATAAAAACATCATATAACTCAAATATTAAAACACAGAAATCACAGTGTTTACATTCTGTTTTATTTATCGCTAGTGGTTTAGCTTAGGCTTCTTCCTGTGTCCTCTTCTCTCTCTCTCTCTCTCTCTCTCTCTCTCTCTCTCTCTTTTGCCCACAGCACCAGACAAATTGAATTTAATCTTCCGAACAAAAAGAAATGTTTCATCTTTTCAGCAAAGAGAGAGAGAGAGAACAGAAAAAGAATGAGACAGAGAGAAAGAAAATGATAAAGGGGAGAATGAGAGAGAGAGAAAGAGAAAGACAGAGGAGAGAGAAAGAGAGAGAATGATAAAGAAGAAAGAATGAGAGAGAGGGAGAGAGAGAAAGAGAGAGAATGAGAGAGAGTATGATAAAGGAGAGTGAATGAGAGAGAGGGAGCAAGAGAGGAAGAGAGAATGAGAGAGAGGGAGAGAGAGAGAATGAGAGATAGAGAGAATGATAAAGGAGAGAGAGAGGGAATGAGAGAGAGAGAAAGAGAGAAAGAGAGAGAGAATGAGAGAGAGAGAGAGAGAGAGGGAATGAGAGAGAGAGAGAGAGAGAGGGAATGAGAGAGAGAGAGAGAGAGAGAGAGAATGATAAAGGAGAGAGAGAGAGGGAATGAGAGAGAGAGAAAGAGAGAAAGAGAGAGAGAATGAGAGAGAGAGAGAGAATGATAAAGTAGAGGGAATGAGAGAGAGAGAGAGAAAGAGAGAGAGAGAGAGAGAGAGAGAGAGAGAATGAGAGAGAGAGAGAATGATAAAGGAGAGAATGGGAGATAGAGGGAATGAGAGAGAGAGAGAGAGAGAGGGAATGAGAGAGAGAGAGAGAGAGAGAGAGAGAGAGAGAATGATAAAGGAGAGAGAGAGAGGGAATGAGAGAGAGACAGAGCAAGTTGTGTGAGAGTTTGATGGTTTTTATTGCAGTGCTGTCTGAGGGTTAGAAGGTCACTGCTAGTATTCAGCCTCGTTTCTCTGAAGTTCAAACCTGTGCAGTCTTACGTTGAGGAACGTTGTTGAACAGAAGGATTACTCTCAGTTTTACTGTTTTCCTTCTGTTCTGTTCGTTCGTTCGTTCGTTCGTTTATTGTCTGTAACCCTTGTCCAGTTCAGGGTCGCGGCGGGTCCAGGGCCTGGAATCACTGGGCACAAGGTGGGAACACTGTTTGTGTGTTTACACTCAGTGAAAACCACAGGAAAAACAGGATAATAACAATCTGAATTCTAATTAAACCGAATTCATAGAAAACTAAATCATTCCTTGAGCACGTTTTCATTGGTTTCTGTCTGGGCTCTGCGTGTTCCGCTGGAGGGGAGGGTTCTATGTGTTCTCCCGTGGGGTTAGGAGTGACTGTGTTCTGCTGGAGGTTCCTGTTCTCCTTGCGGTGTGGGTTCTGCGTGTTCCGCTGGAGGTTGGGTATTTTTAGCGGCTGAGTAATGAGGCAGAAGGAAAGTCTCTGATGTGGAAATGAAGGATGAAAGTGATTCAGATTCTGGAACCAGGTTTCTTTTTCTTCCTGTGTGTGGAAGAGGAGGCTCCTGTGTTCCAGCGGGTTTAAGGATTACAGACTAAAGGCTACAGGCTACAGGCTAAAGGCTAAAGGCTAAAGGTCCAGTGCGTCTGATCTGGACGCAAACACCTTAAACCTCCTTCTGTTCGTCTCAGAGTTTCACACACACACACACACACACACACCAACTGACCCTAACTACAATAACCACAACTTTACCCCTAATCCTAATCCTAATCCTAACCTTAATCTTACACTGAGCCTAACCCTAACCTTTATAAACATTTGGAGTAAAGTCCTCAGAATGAGAGTGTATTAACAGGTCCCCACAATGTTATATATACCTGACTCTCTCTCTCACACACACACACACACTCTCTCTCTCTCTCTCTCTCTCTCTCAGGGTTAATCAGACCTTCAGATGAGGTCACAGCTGAATTTAGGATCAAAGCCAGGCGTGAAGCGGCTTCTTCAAATAAAACCATGCTGTTCACATTTCACGTAAACGCACAACCTGGCAACCCACCGTCTGATTAACACCTGCTGCGCTGCTCTGTCACGGATCGGACCCCAGCGTGGGTCCAATCTGCTCTGGACTCCGCAACGGCAGGCTGTGGCTTGGGAAAATGCTAAAGCTAATGCTAACAATGCTAACTTTGTGCTAGTACTGATTCTGACTAGTGTCTGAGGGTGTAGTGTGTAGTCACTGGTGTGAAAGGTCACCAACAAAAGTTGACAACAAGTGTTTCTGCTGGAGCTTTGTGCTGTGTGCGTTGTCATAGCAACAGTTCATCTCGTCCTGTCAGTAAGAAACGGTGTTGTGTGTTAATACCCTATACTCACCACTGAACTCACACGTTTAAGATATGCACATAGTGTACACAGTATAGTGTTAAGGTGTAGTGCACATTTGGGACGCAGCCATGAAAAGACCTCCTTCATCATCACCTGCTCCTGGGGCTGAATACCATCTGTGCTTCTACCTTCCAACGTCTTCCCAGAGGAGTCCAGACTCTTACACAGAGCCCTAATCAGGGTAATTAATATTCATGAATATTAATGAGGGGAATATATGCTAATGGTTTTAGTGTAAATTAGCACTAACTGCACAGTCTTGTTGGTACACATCCAGTCTCTGGCGTTAGCAGTAGCCTCTGAGGCCAAACTTAGCTTCCATAACAGCAAACGGTTGTTCAAATCTCCACAGGCCGATTAGCGATTAGCGATTAGCACATTTCTAGCACTCTAGCTACAAAAGTGGATCAGGAAAATGGAGCAGGGCTAGCGCTCCCGGCGAGTGGACGAGGGACAAGAGGCCAGTTCGTCAATGAACGCTGTGATTTCTGCCTTTGTTTCTCCCTCTGCTTTTGAGCGGCTGTCATAGCTTCAAAAGGCGCTAGCTAGCGAGATCCATTAGCCAGCTGCTGGAGTCCAATTACAAACGATTTGTCCTTCAGCGCCGCTCAGAAACACACCTCGTAGCTCATTCAGCAGAGCCATCGACCGCTGGAGAGACAATCTGTGAAAGTGTGAATGGATTAAAAAATCAATCACTCCAAAATCTGCTCAATTCTTGCTAATGGCTGCTCGCTAGCGGCTAATTCCCCACGTCCGGGGAAGTGTGTCAGGCCTCGGCGCCCAGGCTAACACACACACTACGGGGGCATTTTCTTCATCTCCATTATCTCCATCATCTCCTTCATCTCCACCTCCTCCACCTCGTTCATCTCCACCTCCTCCTTCATCTCCACCTCCTTCACCTGCTTCAAATCCATCATCTCCATCTCCACCTCCTTCACCTTCTTCATCTCCACCTCCTCCACCTCCTTCACCTTCTTCATCTCCTTCACCTCCACCTCCTTCACCTTCTTCATCTCCTTCACCTTCTTCATCTCCATCATCTCCATCATCTCCACCTCCTCCACCTCCTTCACCTGCTTCAACTCCATCATCTTCTTCATTATCACCTCCTCCACCTCCTTCACCTTCTTCACCTCCTTCATCTCCTCCACCTCCTTCACCTGCTTCAAATCCATCATCTCCTTCATCTCCACCTCCTCCACCTCTTTCACCTCCATCATCTCCTTCATCTCCACTTCATTCACGTCCTTCACCTCCTTCATCTCCATCACCTCCTTCATCTCCACCTCCTCCTTCATCTCCTTCATCTCCACTTCCTTCATCTCCTCCACCTCCTTCACCTCCTTCATCTCCATCATCTCCACCTCCTCCACCTCCCTCACCTCCTTCATGTCCATCATCTCTTTCAGCTCCTTCATCTCCACCACCTTCACCTCCATCTCCATCATCTCCTTCAGCTCCTTCATTTCCACCACCTTAATCTCCACCTCCTTCATTTCAATCATCTCCACCTTCTTCATCTCCATCTCCTCCACCTCCTTCACCTTCTTAATCTCCATCATCTCTACCTCCTTGATTTCCATCATCTCTACATTCTTCCCCACCTTCTCCATCTCCACCTCCTTCATCTCTACTTCCTCCACCTCCTTCATCTCTACCTCCTCCACCTGCTTCATCTCCACTTCCTCCACCTCCTAATATAAACGCTCCATCTCCACCTCCTCCAATGGTCAGTCTCCATCTGGACGATGTTCAAAGAGCAGAAAGAGAGAGAGCAGATGGAAAGAGAGAATAGACAGAACAGGGAGAGGTGGAGGAACAGAAAGAAGAGAGAGAGAGAGTCTGTCTGTGTCTGGTTATTGGAGACTGGGATGGTCAGGGGACCGCGCTCTGTCCAGAGATCAGCGGGGGGACAGCGGGGGACGGAGGGGGACACAGCGCAGTAACATCACTGTATTCAGTTTAATCTCATTATATTTTTACTGAGTGTGTAATGTTTATGAACTCACTCCTCACTCACACACCACTTCACTCATTAACTCCAGCTTCCTGTGGATACACAGACAACTCCTGGACACAGAAAGGTCACTCACTCTCACACACTCTCTCTCTCTCACACACACACACACTCCATCATCTCATTACAAATGTCAAACAGGAGAGTAACACCAGACACTTTAATAAAGAGCACTGTGTGTGTGTGTGTGTGTGTGTGTGAATGTCTGGGTCAGTGTGTGAGTGACTGGGTGAGTGTGTGAATAACTGGGTGAGTGTGTGAGTGACTGTGTGAATGTGTGAGTCACTGGGTGAGTGTGTGAGTGACTGGGTGTGTGAGTGACTGAGTGCCTGTGTGGATAACTGTGTGAGTGTGTGAATGACTGGGTGAGTGTGTGAGTGAGTGTGTGAGTCACTGGGTGTGTGAGTGACTGAGTGCTTGTGTGGATGACTGTGTGAGTGTGTGAATGACTGGGTGAGTGTGTGAATGACTGGGTGAGTGTGTGAGTGACTGTGTGATTGTGTGATTGACTGTGTAACCTCTCAGAGAACTTGTTTCACAGCAGATACGGCACAGGGTTGCCAGATGTCTTCCAAAGTGTTCCTCACGCAGGGTTGTCAGATGTTTCCTGGGTTTCTTCTCGGCGAGATGGTATTAAGATGCGTCTGACAGCGCAGTGACCTTTCTGTTAAATAGCACCGTGTGATAAATGAGTCTCACGTGGTTCAGCACAGCTCTAAACGCGGTTCCTCCTTCCTCCGCCGAGCCTGAACGCCGCTCCAACATTTACTAAAGAGTCTGAAATGTCACGGAACGTTAACGGGAACAGGCCACTGATCTGGAACCTCCCACACCACCCGGGTCCTGCTCAGTGGCTCCTCCCTGCTGCAGGCCCTGTCTCTACACTTCAGGCACAATGATCACCTGAACACTGCTGTGAGGACCTGATGGCATACGGACACATCAACATCAGTGACTTCAGGAGCTGATCTCTCCATCTCTCTCTCTCTCTCTCTCTCTCTCTCACACACACACACACACTTTCTCTGTGTCCCTCTCTTCCCCACAGTGTCTCTCTCTCTCTCACTCTCTCTTTCTCTCTGTTCTCTCTTTCCCACTATATGTCTCTCTCCTTCCCTTTGCCTCAGTCTTTTTGTCTCTGTCTTTCTTGCCCTCTCTGTGTCTTGGCAGATCCTGTTCATCAGCTGAACACGCTCAGAGGAGAACACTAAGCTCTGATTCTGATCCTTTGATTTGAGTACTCAAGCACTATCTGTGTCTATTTATAGTATATAGACAGATTGCATAGCGTTTGGACACAGACTGGACAGAGACTGGACACAGACTGGAGAGACAGCTCTGTGGGACGTCTCAGAAACAGCCTTCTCCTTAAATCCCTGGTCTCTAAGTGTTTTTAGGATAATTAGAGAAGTGTAGACAGATGATGGACCGGGAATGCAGCCAGAGAGCCAGAGGCACAGAGAGAAACAGGATCTGGCAACCCATCGGCCCACTTGTGTGTTCAGCCACAGAGCAAAGGCATGGACAGAGCGAACCTGGCAGCTCCTGTAAGTCCAGCGAGAGAGCAAGTGGCAAAGGGAGATAGGATCTGGCAACCCAGTGGGCCTCCTGTGCATATAACCAGAAGAAAACAGCACATAGAGAGAACGTCTGGCAACCTGATGGTCTTCTTTTTACTCCAACTAGAGAGGGAGAGTCATGGAGCGAGAGAGGATCTGGCAACCTGGTGGCCAGGGAGACAGAGGCAGAGAAAAAGGATCTGGCAACTTAGAGAACCAGCAGTGCATCCAGTTAGATTGTAAGCAACATACAAAGCAGGATCTGGCAACCTGAAAGCTCTCTTGTGTGCGCAGTAAAGACGCATGAACATACGTAGAGAAGATCTGGCAACAGCCATCCTACTATAAGCAACATAGAGAGATAGTGACAGGATCTGGCAACCTGACAAACCTCTTGTGCCTCCATCCAGAGAGAGAGCAGTGCAGAGAGAAAGAGAGAGAGAACTTGGCAACCCAGAAGCCCTCCTGTCTGTCCAGCCTGGGCAAAAGGCTGGAATAAAAGGGATCTGGCAACTTGACAGCCCTCCTGAGCATCCAGCCATAGAACTAATAAGACAGAGAGAGAAAGGATCTGGCAACACATTGGTCCTGCTGTGAGTTCAAGCGTAGAGTAAACAGTTCAGAGAGAGAACATCAGGCAACCCTGAAGCCTGTCTGTCCAACTACAAAGAAGAGGCATGGACAGAGGGGATCTGGCAACCTGACAGCTTCCAGCCCACATTGAATTATTACTGACCCTGAAGACATAAACAATGTTTACTTTTTAGAAGAGATGTGGAATCAATATTTATTTGTTTATAGTTTGAGATCAATCAAAGCTGCTTTGATGTCTTAGTGTATTATCTAATGTTTTAACTGGACACTCCTTTTGGTTTCAATCAAAGCAATAGATTTAATCACAGATCAAAGTTCTCCAGAGCCTCCTCTGTGTCCAGCTCTGAGCTTGATTCGAAGTGGACACTGTCCTCGTCTCTTTGTCCTCCAGCGAGGGACACAGCGGCTCTTTGAGGTTTGACCGTATCTTTTTGGAACTGGATCCTTTCTCCATTGCAGCAGCAGAAGACTCTCTGTGGCTTTGATCTGCCCCAGACTCCACAGATACCATAGCAACCGCACAGCAACACCCTAGCAACCACCTAAACCTCCATAGCAACTGAATATACCAACACCCTAATAACCACCTGGGACACCATAGCAAATGATTAGCAATGATTAACTACACTGTGCTACCACCTGAGTTACCATAGCAACCACCAAACAGCCTTCTAGGAACCAGCTTGCATACCGCATACCCGCACCCTAGCAACCACCTACAATTCTATAGCAGCTGCTCTATAGCAACAACATAATAAGTGACTGGACATACTTAACCACTGGGTTACCCTAGCAACCACATAAATCACTGTAGCAACCTCTTTGCAGCCGTCTAGCAATCTGATTGAAAAGAGAATTATTGAAGCTAACTAGCAATACAATAGCAAAACAACAATCTACATTTCCATAGCAACCACCTAGCAACGCCTTAGCAACAGTATAAAATTACATTTAAAAAAATCACCCATCTCCTTTTTCCTGATGGCAACTATTAAGAAACAACAAATATCAGCTTACAGTACCATAGCAACCAGAAACACAACACATAGAGGATGACCCCTAGAGGACCACCCAGAGAAGACAACACAGAGAGGGTGATCCCGAGACGACGACCCCTACTGGTAAAAGCAGGGCGGCTGGGAAATCATTATTATAACAATAATAATATTATTGTTGTAAGGAGTATTTTTTACATGAAAGTATAAAAAATACTCTGCCACTGAAGTCTGTGACTGTGTTTGGTGAATTGATTCCTACAACACATCCATTGTTTCGTCTCAACACACACTGAGGACTGCCATTACACTAGCGTTTTTCTTTTGAGGTTGTGTGTTCAATTCTCCCTGTGTCTGCTTGGGTTTCCTCCGGGTGACTGTCTGTGAGGAGTGTGGTGTGTTCTCTCTCTGTCTGCATGGGTTTCCTCCGGGTGACTGTCTGTGAGGAGTGTGGTGTGTTCTCTCTGTGTCCGCGTGGGTTTCCTCCGGGTGACTGTCTGTGAGGAGTGTGGTGTGTTCTCTCTCTGTCTGCATGGGTTTCCTCCGGGTGACTGTCTGTGAGGAGTGTGGTGTGTTCTCTCTGTGTCCGCGTGGGTTTCCTCCGGGTGACTGTCTGTGAGGAGTGTGGTGTGTTCTCTCTGTGTCTGTGTGGGTTTCCTCCGGGTGACTGTCTGTGAGGAGTGTGGGGTGTTCTCCCTGTGTCTGTGTGGGTTTCCTCCGGGTGACTGTCTGTGAGGAGTGTGGTGTGTTCTCTCTGTGTCTGCGTGGGTTTCCTCCGGGTGACGGTCTGTGAGGAGTGTGGTGTGTTCTCCCTGTGTCTGCGTGGGTTTCCTCCAGGTGACTGTCTGTGAGGAGTGTGGTGTGTTCTCCCTGTGTCTGCATGGGTTTCCTCCGGGTGACTGTCTGTGAGGAGTGTGGTGTGTTCTCCCTGTGTCTGCGTGGGTTTCCTCCGGGTGACTGTCTGTGAGGAGTGTGGTGTGTTCTCCCTGTGTCTGCGTGGGTTTCCTCCGGGTGACTGTCTGTGAGGAGTGTGGCGTGTACTCCCTGTGTCTGCGTGGGTTTAATCCGGGTGACTGTCTGTGAGGAGTGTGGTGTGTTCTCCCTGTGTCTGTGTGGGTTTCCTCTAGGTGACTGTCTGTGAGGAGTGTGGTGTGTTCTCTCTGTGTCTGCGTGGGTTTCCTCCGGGTGACTGTCTGTGAGGAGTGTGGTGTGTTCTCCCTGTGTCTGTGTGGGTTTCCTCTAGGTGACTGTCTGTGAGGAGTGTGGTGTGTTCTCTCTGTGTCTGCGTGGGTTTCCTCCGGGTGACTGTCTGTGAGGAGTGTGGTGTGTTCTCCCTGTGTCTGTGTGGGTTTCCTCCGGGTGACTGTCTGTGAGGAGTGTGGGGTGTTCTCCCTGTGTCTGCGTGGGTTTCCTCCAGGTGACTGTCTGTGAGGAGTGTGGTGTGTTCTCTCTGTGTCTGCGTGGGTTTCCTCCGGGTGACTGTCTGTGAGGAGTGTGGTGTGTTCTCCCTGTGTCTGCGTGGGTTTCCTCCAGGTGACTGTCTGTGAGGAGTGTGGTGTGTTCTCTCTGTGTCTGCGTGGGTTTCCTCCGGGTGACTGTCTGTGAGGAGTATGGGGTGTTCTCTCTGTGTCTGTGTGGGTTTCCTCCGGGTGAATGTCTGTGAGGAGTGTGGTGTGTTCTCTCTGTGTCTGTGTGGGTTTCCTCCGGGTGACTGTCTGTGAGGAGTGTGGGGTGTTCTCCCTGTGTCTGCTTGGTTTTCCTCCGGGTGACTGTCTGTGAGGAGTGTGGTGTGTTCTCCCTGTGTCTGTGTGGGTTTCCTCCAGGTGACTGTCTGTGAGGAGTGTGGTGTGTTCTCTCTGTGTCTGCGTGGGTTTCCTCCGGGTGACTGTCTGTGAGGAGTGTGGTGTGTTCTCCCTGTGTCTGCTTGGGTTTCCTCCGGGTGACTGTCTGTGAGGAGTGTGGTGTGTTCTCCCTGTGTCTGTGTGGGTTTCCTCCAGGTGACTGTCTGTGAGGAGTGTGGTGTGTTCTCCCTGTGTCTGCGTGGGTTTCCTCCGGGTGACTGTCTGTGAGGAGTGTGGTGTGTTCTCCCTGTGTCTGCGTGGGTTTCCTCCGGGTGACTGTCTGTGAGGAGTGTGGTATGTTCTCCCTGTGTCTGCTTGGGTTTCCTCTGGGTGACTGTCTGTGAGGAGTGTGGTGTGTTCTCCCTGTGTCTGTGTGGGTTTCCTCCAGGTGACTGTCTGTGAGGAGTGTGGTGTGTTCTCCCTGTGTCTGCGTGGGTTTCCTCCAGGTGACTGTCTGTGAGGAGTGTGTTGTGTTCTCTCTGTGTCTGCGTGGGTTTCCTCCGGGTGACTGTCTGTGAGGAGTGTGGTGTGTTCTCTCTGTGTTTGCGTGAGTTTCCTCCGGGTGACTGTCTGTGAGGAGTGTGGTGTGTTCTCCTCGTGTCTGCGTTTGAGTAAATGGATGTTTGAGTAAGTGAATGTTTAAGTAAATGAACGTTTGAGTAAATGGATGTTCGAGTAAATGGGCGTTTGAGTAAATGAACGTTTGAGTAAATCACCGTTCAAGTAAATGGACGTTTGAGTAAATTAATGTTTGAGTAAATGAACGCTTGAGTAAATGAATGTTTAAGTAAATGGACGTTTGAGTAAATGGGTGTTTGAGTAAATGAACGTTTGAGTAAATGGTCATTTGAGTAAATAAACGTTTGAGTAAATGGACATTTGAGTAAATGAACGTTTGAGGAAATGGACATTTGAGTAAATGGGCATTTGAGTAAATCGACGTTTAAGTAAATGAATGTTTAAGTAAATGAATGTTTGAGTAAATGAACATTTAAGTAAATGGACATTTGAGTAAATGAACGTTTGAGTAAATGGACGTTTGAGTAATTGAATGTTTGAGTAAATTAATGTTTGAGTAAATTAATGTTTGAGTAAATGGACGTTTGAGTAAATGGGTGTTTAATGGACATTTGAGTAAATGGATGTTTGAGTAAATGAACGTTTGAATAAATGGACGTTTGAGTAATTGGACGTTTGAGTAAATGAACGAGTAAATGGACGTTTGAGTAAATGGGTGTTTAATGGACGTTTGAGTAAATTGACGTTTGAGTAAATGAACATTTGAGTAAATGGACGTTTGAGTAAATGAATGTTTAAGTAAATGGACATTTGAGTAAATTGACGTTTGAGTAAACGGACAATCGTGTAAATGGACGTTTGAGTAAATGAACGTTTGAGTAAATGGACATTTGAGTAAATTATTTTTTACGTAAATGAACATTTGGGTAAACGGGCGTTTGAGTAAATGGATGTTTGAGTAAGTGAATGTTTAAGTAAATGAACGTTTGAGTAAATGAACGTTTGAGTAAATGGACGTTTGACTAAATGAATGTTTGAGTAAATGAACATTTGAGTAAATAAACGTTTAAGTAAATGGACGTTTGAGTAAATGAGCGTTTGAGTAAATGAATGTTTGAGTAAATGGACGTTTGAGTAAATGGGCATCTGAGTAAATGGACATTTGAGTAAATGGCATTTGAGTAAATGGACGTTTGAGTAAATGAATGTTTAAGCAAATGAATGTTTGAGTAAATGGACATTTGAGTAAATGGACATTTGAGTAAATGAACGTTTGAGTAAATGGATGTTTGAGTAAATTAACGTTTGAGTAAATGGATGTTTGAGTAAATGGATGTTTGAGTAAATGAACGTTTGAGTAAATGGATGTTTGAGTAAATGAATGTTTGAGTAAATGGACATGTGAGTAAATGGACGTTTGAGTAAATGAACGTTTGAGTAAATTAACGTTTGAGTAAATGGGTGTTTAATGGACGTTTGAGTAAATGAACGTTTGAGTAAATGGGTGTTTAATGGACGTTTGAGTAATTGGACGTTTGAGAAAATGAACGTTTGAGTAAATGGACGTTTGAGTAAATGGGTGTTTAATGGACGTTTGAGTAAATTGACGTTTGAGTAAATGGGTGTTTAATGGACGTTTGAGTAAATGGACGTTTGAGTAAATGGACGTTTGAGTAAATGAACATTTGAGTAAATGGAAATGTGAGTAAATGGACGTTTGAGTAATTGGACGTTTGAGAAAATGAACGTTTGAGTAAATGGACGTTTGAGTAAATGGGTGTTTAATGGACGTTTGAGTAAATGGACATGTGAATAAATGCACGTTTGAGTAAATGAACGTTTGAGTAAATGGGTGTTTAATGGACGTTTGAGTAAATGGACGTTTGAGTAAATGAACATTTGAGTAAATGGACATGTGAGTAAATGGACGTTTGAGTAATTGGACGTTTGAGAAAATGAACGTTTGAGTAAATGGACGTTTGAGTAAATGGGTGTTTAATGGACGTTTGAGTAAATGGACATGTGAATAAATGCACGTTTGAGTAAATGAACGTTTGAGTAAATGGGTGTTTAATGGACGTTTGAGTAAATGGACGTTTGAGTAAATGAACATTTGAGTAAATGGACATGTGAGTAAATGGACGTTTGAGTAATTGGACGTTTGAGAAAATGAACGTTTGAGTAAATGGACGTTTGAGTAAATGGGTGTTTAATGGACGTTTGAGTAAGTGGCCGTTTGAAGCTGGTTTGAAGGTAGTCTTTGTTTTCGTGTAAATACAACACACATTACATCGCTTCCCTCAACGGAGGGGATCCGGGTTTTGAAAAGGGATCCCACCTACCCACTCTCCTAGAGCAGCTCCGAGGAAAAGCTCACATTCAAAATTCCCTTGGAGTAAATGTGATCACACTTCTGTTATTGACCTCACAGTAAGAGCCTGAGTTCCCAGCGTTCCGCTCCATTCGGCTGCGGGCTCCGTCCTTATTCACAGCGGGAATTCGTCAGGACCTGATCCATCAAATCCACAATCCCGATCGGAATAATGAAAAGTTCAGCTGATTTAAATACTGCCACAGAAACAGGGTCTGATGGGATCAATATCCAGAGGCAGAGGCTCTGTCTGAAGTTGGATGATAATTGGACAGAACGCCAATGTCGTATTTCAGCAGGGTGCGACTAATCCCGGCTCACGCTACACGGAAGCAGCTTCCCACCACTGACCGAGGCTCCAAGGTCCAAGTCGGATATTTTAACTGGAACGCCACCATTAGCTGGATTTTATCCTCGGAAAGTCAGGGGAGCCTCGTCAGCTGATGTTCTACTGATAATCTACTGGCTGCTGTTCTGTTGATGTTCTGCTGATGTTCTCCTAATATTCTACTGATGTTCTTCTGATGTTCTACTGCTGTATGATACGAGTCACTTATGTAGCCACATGTTCTGTGTCAGATGAAGTCAGAGCGGGTGAATGAAACATGAAAAAAAGGAGATGCTTTTAGAGCCGGAGTGCTCGGTTCCTCAGATCCGTGTAAAGCTCTGAGGCTCTAAATTAAAGATGGGAAGTGGCTGGGAATGTGACAAGGCTCAGAAACCACAGCCTGTGGGAGAAGGTTGCGTCCTCTGGGAGAAAACCCTGTAGCTCCACTGCTCCGGGACTGAGCTTTATTCTACTTCAGAGTCACTGTACTGTACCACACACACACAAACACGCACGCACACACACACACACACACACACACACACGTGGAATTGAGGAGAAATGGATAGACCCCTTAGAAACCACCCGGAATACCATAGCAACCACCTGGAATTATTGCAAAACATTTTCTATGACAGCAATTGCTTATGAGTACCTTTATAACCACCTGGAACACCATGGCAACCACATATCCTAACAGGACCCCAGCAACCGCCTTGAAGACCATAGCAACCACTATGGCTATGTGGCAGTTGCTTCTTGCTATGGCATTACAGGTGATTGCTAAAGTTTCTGGTCGGTTGCCGAAGTACTCAGTGTGTCCGCTGTGATTTTCTTCCAAATGTCTATTAATAGTTATGTTCAGTGGTTGCTAAGGTGTTCCAGGAGGTTGCTAGGGTGCTGATGGTCTATTCTACGCAGTTGGTAACATGTTCCAAGTGGCTGTTAAGGTTTGGTAAGTGGTGTTTTACACAATTTAAGGTGCTCAAAAGCGATTGAAACCACTTGCAATAGTCCAGCAGCCTCTGAGGAAGCATCCTAGCAACCACCTGGAACACTGTTCTCAGATCATGGGAAAGAAGAAGAGATCCAGAAGAAGTGTTTACGGGACTCTGTGGATGTGTCTTCTGCTGGACACAGGAGATGTCGAGGCTGGGGCTGGTCTCCTAGATCCAGTAAGTAAGATCCAGAGTAAAGTGTGAGCATGAGATGTTCTGGAACGTTCCTCAGGAAAAGCAGTGGGGAAAGCATGGGAGTCAGGGGGCGTGTCTGAGGGAGGAGGGTCTGGAGCTGGAGTGAGGGGTCGTGTCTGAGGGAGCAGGGTCTGTAGCGGGAGTGAGGGGGCGTGTCTGAGGGAGGAGGAGGGTCCGGAGCGGGAGTGAGGGGGCGTGTCTGAGGGAGGAAGGTCCGGAGCAGGAGTGAGGGGGCATGTCTGTAGGAGGAGGAGGGTCCGGAGTGGGAGTGAGGGGGTGTGTCTGAGGGAGGAGGAGGGTCCAGAGTGGGAGTGAGGGGGCGTGTCTGAGGGTGGAGAGTCTGGAGCGGGAGTGAGGGGGCGTGTCTGAGGGAAGAGAAGGGTCCGGAGCAGGAGTGAGGGGGCGTGTCTGAGGGAGGAGGGTCTGGAGCAGGAGTGAGGGGGCGTGTCTGAGGGAGGAGGGTCTGGAGCAGGAGTGAGGGGGCGTGTCTGAGGGTGGAGAGTCTGAAGCGGGAGTGAGGGGGCGTGTCTGAGGGAGGAGGATGATCCGGAGCGGGAGTGAGGGGGCGTGTCTGAGGGAGGAGGAGGGTCCAGAGTGGGAGTGAGGGGCGTGTCTGAGGGAGGAGGGTTTGGAGTGGGAGTGAGGGGGCGTGTCTGAGGGAGGAGGAGGGTCCGGAGTGGGAGTGAGGGGGTGTGTCTGTGGCAGGAGGAGGGTCCAGAGTGGGAGTGAGGGGGCGTGTCTAAGGAGGAGGGTCTGGCGCGGGAGTGAGGGGGCGTGTCTGAGGGAGGAGGGTCTGGAGCGGGAGTGAGGGGGGGCGTGTCTGAGGGAGGAGGAGGGTCCAGAGTGGGAGTGAGGGGCGTGTCTGAGGGAGGAGGGTTTGGAGTGGGAGTGAGGGGGGCGTGTCTGAGGGAGGAGGAGGGTCCGGAGTGGGAGTGAGGGGGCGTGTCTGTGGGAGGTTCAGGAGAAGGTTAACGCTCCGGTGCCGAGGCGTCTCTTATACATTTCCTGAGACAACAACAATAACACGTCCCCCCCGTCTTCGTCCGTCTCCGTCTCTTTGTCTCTTTAAACCTCCGTGACCCCGACGTCCACTGACCCCCTCAGAGCGTCTCCGCGGCGACGCTAAACCGCTCCATTACCGGATCTTATTAAGGTGGAAGTGGGAACGTCATTTAAATTCCGGCTCTCGCCGCTCCGCCGTGTCTCCGGACGCTCGGCATTGTGGGTAATAAAGTCTACACTCAGAGGTAATCATCGCGCCGTCACAGAGAGAGTGACCTACGCTGAAGGTCAGAGCCCTGACCACCTCAATATATACTCACACACACACACACACACACACTCACACACACACACTCTGTCTCCACATCAAATGAAGTGTGCACTTCTCAGTCACTGCTGTGAGTAAAATGAAACTGAGCTCCTGTGTTTAACCCTGATTTGGCAGTAAAACACACACACACACACAAGCAGGACACCACAGGGACTTCCACTGCCCCCTTTAAAACACAACACACATAGAGTAGAAACCACCCAACAACATCCAAACACCCACTAAAGGTATCATAGCTACTGCCTAGCAACCACCTGGAACACCAGAGTCACCATAGCAACCGCCTCCCAAACTCCACCCATGAACCCCACAGCATCAGCACCACACTCACCGCCCCAGAGTTTACTGTGGGTGTGTTTTTGTTGCAGCAGCGTTTGGAAACCCGCCCTGACAACGCCTTCTGTGATTGGTCGCTGGTTTTCCGAGTGACACGCCCATTTCCTGTTAAAGCAGGGCTCTGTGAGCTCAGTGGTGGACCCTAACACAGACCCTGACTGTAAAGGGTTAATGGCCTAAGAGGAAGAAGGGCTGCGAGGACGAGGCTGGACTCTAAAGCACGAGCGGGACGGCTGCAGCTGGGCCCTGCTGGGACTCGGCCTGTAGGGGGCGCCGAGCACTGTGGGAAATCTATTGGAAAACACGGAGAGCTTTTAACAGCAGAAAGATCAAAGAGCTACGGGAGGAGAACACACACACACACTCTCTCTCTCTCTCTCTCTCTCTCTCACACACACACACACACACACTCACACACACTCACACACACTCACTGGGGTGGTCTGTAATGGACTGAGGGTTCGACGGTGAGACACAGCTGGAGTTAAGAGCTTCTGACTGGAATTATCAACATCAAACACTTTCATTGCTTCAAAAAGCTTCAGTTATTTATTATTTATGTTTATTTATATTTATTTATAATCATTTATATTTATTTTATTTTCTCAGAGATTTCTCTCGTATTCCCCACGCAGCACTGATCTGAATTATACATCAACACAGGGTTAATGATGTCACAGGGAAAAGTCAACATCAAACCACCATCAAACACTCACCCTGTCACTCACAAACTCACGAGGTCACTCTCACACTCACCCTTTCACTCACACACTCACCCTGTCACTCACAGTCACACTCCCACTCACCCTGTCACTCACCTATTTATTCACACACTCACCCAGTCACTCACACACTCACCCAGTCACTCTCACACTCAGTCACTCACGCACTCACCCAGTCACACACACACTCACCCTGTCACTCACACTCACACAGTCACACTCCCATTCACCCTGTCACTCACCTATATATTCACACACTCACCATGTCACTCACACATTCACGCTGTCACTCACTCTGTCACTCAAACACTCACCCAGTCACTCACACACTCACCTTGTCATTCACACACTCACCCAGTCACTCTCACACTCACCCTTTCACTCACACACTCACCTTGTCACTCACACATTCACCCAGTCACTCACACACTTACCCTGTCACTCGTATATTCACCCTGTCACTCACACACTCATGTTGTCATTCAGACTTTCACTCACACACTCACCCCGTCACTCACACATTCACCCAGTCACTCTTACACTCACCCTGTCAGTCATCTAGTCACTCACACACTCACTCACCCATTCACTCACACACTCACCCTGTCACTCACACATTCACCCAGTCACTTGTATATTCACCCAGTCACTCACACACTCATCCTGTCACACCTGACCAAAAAACAAGGACTAGGTTTGTAAAGTTTCAGAAGTCTCACACACACACACACACACACACACACACACACAGTGTCTGGGATATTTCAGATGTCTCAGAGTCCCTTTACACTTCATCAGTTCAGCAATGGGCCGCTGTGAACTCTGACCCCTGTCGCTATGCTACAACAGCACAGAGATTTACTCTGACAGTCTCTCTCTCTCTCTCTCTCTCTCTCTCTCTCTCTCTCTTTCACACACACACACACACACACACACACACACACACACTTTAGTGCAGGACTGTGATCAGTGTGCTGCGATGGTAAAGTAACTGAACCTGTTTGTTCCAGAGCTCAGGAGTTATGTATCTGTCCTTTAACAGCGCTACAATAAAGACAGGCCCCGCCCCTTTCACTCAGTGATAGGCACAGGGCAGGTTCTCACGCCGGGCTCTGATTGGTCAGTGGAGAGACAGACCCATACAGAGAGTGATTAGTGTGGAGTATAGAGTCTCCTCCCGTCTCCCTCTGGATCCTGTTTATGTTCCTCACTAAATACACAAACAAACAAACAAACAAACAAATAAATAAATAAATAAATAAATAAATAAATAAGAGAGAGACAGACAGAGAGAGACAGAGAGAGAGAGAGGACTGGAGCTCCCTCATCACTCCGGAGAACGCTGTTCCACTGTTCCACTGTTCATGGGTTCCTCTGCTGCAGGGAGTGAGGCGTGAGGCCCCTCTGGTGAACTCTTGGCATTGGACATAGGGACAAATTACATCTATTACTTACCCACGAGACTCCGAGCTCTCCACAGCGCTGTGTGTGTGTGTGTGTGTGTGTGTGTGTGTGTGTGTGTGTGTGTGTGTGTGTGTCTGTGGGAGCAGCAGGAAGACGCTGGTGTCCCCCAGAGTGAGGGAATGAAATATTACCCACAATCCCCTGTTTCCCAACACCATTTAGTTCATTATGAGAAGAGTCCGCAGCCGAGAGGAAACAAACAAACAAACAACAAACAAACGAATGATAGAGAGACAGAGAAGAAAGGAACGAAGGAGGACGCTGCCGGGGGTCTTCAGGGGGAGAGATTAATGAGAGAGAGAGAGAGAGAGAGAGAGAGAGAGAGAGAGAGAGAGAGAGAGAGAGAGAGAGAGACTCTATACACCTGTCTGTTTTTGACAAGTCTGTCTTTACTGCACATATGAGCCAAGAGCAAAGAGGTCCAACAGAAGGTTCAGTTACAGACTCCACTGAGCCAAGAGGTCCAACAGAAGATTCAGCTACAGACCCCACTGAGCCAGGAGGTCCAACAGAAGATTCAGCTACAGACCCCACTGAGCCAGGAGGTCCAACAGAAGGCTCAGCTACATACCCCACTGAGCCAGGAGGTCCAACAGAAGGCTCAGCTACATACCCCACTGAGCCAGGAGGTCCAACAGAAGATTCAGCTACAGACCTCACTGAGCCAGGAGGTCCAACAGAAGATTCAGCTACAGACCCCACTGAGCCAGGAGGTCCAACAGAAGGCTCAGCTACATACCCCACTGAGCCAGGAGGTCCAACAGAAGATTCAGCTACAGACCCCACTGAGCCAAGAGGTCCAACAGAAGGTTCAGTTACAGACGACCCCACTGAGCCAGGAGGTCCAACAGAAGGCTCAGCTACATACCCCACTGAGCCAGGAGGTCCAACAGAAGATTCAGATAGAAACTCCACTGAGTCAAGAGGTCCAACAGAGGGTGCCGTTACAGACGACTCAACTGAGCCAAGAGGTCCAACAGAAGATTCAGTTTCAGACTCCACTGAGCCAAGAGGTCCAACAGAAGGTTCAGTTACAGACTCCACTGAGCCAAGAGGTCCAACAGAAGATTCAGATACAGACCTCACTGAGCCAGGAGGTCCAACAGAAGGTTCAGTTACAGACTCCACTGAGCCAAGAGGTCCAACAGAAGATTCAGATACAAACACCACTGAGCCAAGAGGTCCAACAGAAAATTCAGCTGCAAACTCCACTGAGCCAAGAGGTCCAACAGGAGAATCAGTTAGAGACTCCACTGAGCCAAGAGGTCCAACAGAAGATTCAGTTACAGACTCCACTGAGCCAAGAGGTCCAACAGGAGATTCAGCTACAGACTCCACTGAGCCAAGAGGTCCAACAGAAGGTTCAGCTATAGACTCCACTGAGCCAAGAGGTCCAACAGAAGGTTCAGTTACAGACTCCACTGAGCCAGGAGGTCCAACAGAAGATTCAGATACAAACTCCACTGAGCCAAGAGGTCCAACAGAAAATTTAGCTGCAGACTCCACTGAGCCAAGAGGTCCAACGGAAGGTTCAGCTACAGACTTCACTGAGCCAAGAACTCCAACAGAAGGTTCAGCTACAGACTACTCCACTGAGCCAAGAGGTCCAATAGAAGATTCAGTTACAGACTCCACTGAGCCAAGAGGTCCAACAGAAGATTCAGTTACAGACTCCACTGAGCCAAGAGGTCCAACAGAAGGTTCAGTTACAGACCCCACTGAGCCAAGAGGTCCAACAGAAGGTTCAGTTACAGACGACCCCACTGAGCCAGGAGGTCCAACAGAAGATTCAGCTACAGACCCCACTGAGCCAGGAGGTCCAACAGAAGGCTCAGCTACATACCCCACTGAGCCAAGAGGTCCAACAGAAGATTCAGCTACAGACCCCACTGAGCCAAGAGGTCCAACAGAAGGTTCAGTTACAGACGACCCCACTGAGCCAGGAGGTCCAACAGAAGGCTCAGCTACATACCCCACTGAGCCAGGAGGTCCAACAGAAGATTCAGATAGAAACTCCACTGAGTCAAGAGGTCCAACAGAGGGTGCCGTTACAGACGACTCAACTGAGCCAAGAGGTCCAACAGAAGATTCAGTTTCAGACTCCACTGAGCCAAGAGGTCCAACAGAAGGTTCAGTTACAGACTCCACTGAGCCAAGAGGTCCAACAGAAGATTCAGATACAAACACCACTGAGCCAAGAGGTCCAACAGAAAATTCAGCTGCAAACTCCACTGAGCCAAGAGGTCCAAGAGGAGAATCAGTTAGAGACTCCACTGAGCCAAGAGGTCCAACAGAAGATTCAGCTACAGACTCCACTGAGCCAAGAGGTCCAACAGGAGATTCAGCTACAGACTCCACTGAGCCAAGAGGTCCAACAGAAGGTTCAGCTATAGACTCCACTGAGCCAAGAGGTCCAACAGAAGGTTCAGTTACAGACTCCACTGAGCCAGGAGGTCCAACAGAAGATTCAGATACAAACTCCACTGAGCCAAGAGGTCCAACAGAAAATTTAGCTGCACACTCCACTGAGCCAAGAGGTCCAACGGAAGGTTCAGCTACAGACTTCACTGAGCCAAGAACTCCAACAGAAGGTTCAGCTACAGACTACTCCACTGAGCCAAGAGGTCCAATAGAAGATTCAGTTACAGACACCACTGAGCCAAGAGGTCCAACAGAAGATTCAGTTACAGACTCCACTGAGCCAAGAGGTCCAACAGAAGGTTCAGTTACAGACTCCACTGAGCCAAGAGGTCCAACAGAAGATTCAGCTACAGACTTCACTGAGCCAAGAGATACAACAGAAGATTCAGTTACAGACTCCACTGAGTCAATAGGTCCAACAGAAGATTCAGCTACAGACTCCACTGAGCCAAGAGGTCCAACAGAAGGTTCAGTTACAGACTCCACTGAGCCAAGAGGTCCAACAGAAGTTTCAGCCACAGACGCCACTGAGCCAAGAGGTCCAACCGAATATTCAGTTACAGACGACTCCACTGAGCTAAGAGGTCCAGCAGAAGATTCAGTTACAGACCCCACTGAGCCAAGAGGTCCAACAGAATATTCAGTTACAGATGACACCACTGAACCAAGAGGTCCAACAGAAGATTCAGTTACAGACGATTCCACTGAGCCAAGAGGTCCAACAGAAGGTTCAGTTACAGACTCCACTGAGCCAAGAGGTCCAGCAGAAGGTTCAGCTTTAGACTCCACTGAGCCAAGAGGTCCAACAGAAGGTTCAGCTATAGACTCCACTGAGCCAAGAGGTCCAACAGGAGAATCAGTTACAGACTCCACTGAGCCAAGAGGTCCAACAGAAGATTCAGCTACAGACTCCCTGAGCCAAGAGGTCCAACAGGAGATTCAGCTACAGACTCCACTGAGCCAAGAGGTCCAACAGAAGGTTCAGCTATAGACTCCACTGAGCCAAGAGGTCCAACAGAAGGTTCAGTTACAGACTCCACTGAGCCAGGAGGTCCAACAGAATATTCAGATACAAACTCCACTGAGCCAAGAGGTCCAACAGAAAGTTTAGCTGCAAACTCCACTGAGCCAAGAGGTCCAACAGGAGAATCAGTTAGGGACTCCACTGAGCCAAGAGGTCCAACAGAAGATTCAGTTACAGACTCCACTGTAACTGTAGGCGAGAGAGAGAGAAAGAGAGAGAGAGGGAGAGAGAGAGAGAGAGAGAGAGAGAGAGAGAGAGAGAGAGAGAGAGACTCTATACACCTGTCTGTTTTTGACAAGCCTGTCTTTGCTGCACAGATAAGCCAAGAGCAACGAGGTCCAACAAAAGATTCACCTACAGACCCCACTAAGCCAAGAGGTCCAACAGAACATTCAGCTACAGACCCCACTGAGCCAGGAGGTCCAACTGAAGACTCAGATACAAACTCCACTGAGACAAGAGTTCCAACAGAGGGTGCCATTACAGACGACTCCACTGAGCCAAGAGGTCCAACAGAAGATTCAGCTACAGACTCCACTGAGCCAAGAGGTCCAACAGAAGGTTCAGTTACAGACGATTCCACTGAGCCAAGAGGTCCAACAGAAGGTTCAGTTACAGACTCCACTGAGCCAAGAGGTCCAACAGAAGATTCAGCTACAGACCCCACTGAGCCAAGAGGTCCAACAGAAGGTTCAGTTACAGACTCCACTGAGCCAAGAGGTCCAACAGAAGATTCAGCTACAGACTTCACTGAGCCAAGAGGTCCAACAGAAGATTCAGTTACAGACTCCACTGAGCCAAGAGGTCCAACAGAAGGTTCAGCTACAGACTCCACTGAGTCAAGAGGTCCAACAGAAGATTCAGCTACAGACTCCACTGAGCCAAGAGGTCCAACATAAGGTTTAGTTACAGACTCCACTGAGCCAAGAGGTCCAGCAGAAGGTTCAGCTTTAGACTCCACTGAGCCAAGAGGTCCAACAGAAGGTTCAGTTACAGACGACTCCACTGGGACAAGAGGTCCAACAGGAGAATCAGTTACAGACTCCACTGAGCCAAGAGGTCCAATAGAAGGTTCAGCTATAGACTCCACTGAGCCAAGAGGTTCAACAGAAGGTTCAGCTACAGACTCCACTGAGCCAAGAGGTCCAACAGAAGGTTCAGCTACAGACTACTCCACTGAGCAAAGAGGTCCAATAGAAGATTCAGTTACAGACTCCACTGAGCCAAGAGGTCCAACAGAAGGTTCAGTTACAGACGACTCCACTGGGACAAGAGGTCCAACAGGAGAATCAGTTACAGACTCCACTGAGCCAAGAGGTCCAATAGAAGGTTCAGCTATAGACTCCACTGAGCCAAGCGGTCGAACAGAAGATTTAGCTGCAGTCTCCACTGAGCCAAGAGGTCCAACAGAAGATTCAGCTACAGGATCTAATGAGCCAAGAGGTCCAACAGAAGGTTCAGTTACAGACCCCACTGAGCCAAGCGGTCGAACAGAAGATTTAGCTACAGACTCCACTGAGCCAAGAGGTCCAACAGAAGGTTCAGCTACAGACTACTCCACTGAGCCAAGAGGTCCAATAGAAGATTCAGTTACAGACTCCACTGAGCCAAGAGGTCCAACAAAAGATTCAGTTACAGACTCCACTGAGCCAAGAGGTCCAACAGAAGGTTCAGTTACAGACTCCACTGAGCCAAGAGGTCCAACAGAAGATTCAGCTACAGACTTCACTGAGCCAAGAGATACAACAGAAGATTCATTTACAGACTCCACTGAGTCAAGAGGTCCAACAGAAGATTCAGCTACAGACTCCACTGAGCCAAGAGGTCCAACAGAAGGTTCAGCTATAGATTCCACTGAGCCAAGAGGTCCAACATAAGGTTCAGTTACAGACTCCACTGAGCCAAGAGGTCCAGCAGAAGGTTCAGCTTTAGACTCCACTGAGCCAAGAGGTCCAACAGAAGATTCAGTTACAGACGACTCCACTGGGACAAGAGGTCCAACAGGAGAATCAGTTACAGACTCCACTGAGCCAAGAGGTCCAACAGAAGGTTCAGTTACAGACGACTCCACTGGGAAAAGAGGTCCAACAGGAGAATCAGTTACAGACTCCACTGGGACAAGAGGTCCAATAGGAGAATCAGTTACAGACTCCACTGAGCCAAGAGGTCCAACAGGAGATTCAGCTACAGACTCCACTGAGCCAAGAGGTCCAATAGAAGGTTCAGCTATAGACTCCACTGAGCCAAGATGTCCAACAGAAGGTTCAGTTACAGACTCCACTGAGCCAGGAGGTCCAACAGGAGATTCAGCTACAGACTCCACTGAGCCAAGAGGTCCAACAGAAGGTTCAGCTATAGACTCCACTGAGCCAAGAGGTCCAACAGAAGGTTCAGCTACAAACTCTACTGAGCCAAGAGGTCCAACAGAAGGTTCAGTTACAGACAACTCCACTGAGCAAAGAGGTCCAACAGGAGATTCAGTTACAGACTCCACTGAGCCAAGAGGTCCAACAGAAGATTCAGTTACAGACTCCACTGAGCCAAGAGGTCCAACAGAAGATTTAGCTGCAGACTCCACTGAGCCAAGAGGTCGAACAGAAGGTTCAGTTACAGACAACTCCACTGAGCCAAGAGGTCCAACAGGAGATTCAGTTACAGACTCCACTAAGCAAAGGGGTCCAACAGAAGATTCAGCTACAGACCCTGCTGAGCCAAGAGGTCCAACAGAAGATTCAGTTACAGACTCCACTGTAACTGTAGGCGAGAGAGAGAGAAAGAGAGAGAGAGGGAGAGAGAGGGAGAGAGAGAGAGAGAGAGACTCTATACACCTGTCTGTTTTTGACAAGCCTGTCGTTGCTGCACAGATAAGCCAAGAGCAACGAGGTCCAACAAAAGATTCACCTACAGACCCCACTGAGCCATGAGGTCCAACAGAACATTCAGCTACAGACCCCACTGAGCCAGGAGGTCCAACAGAAGACTCAGATACAAACTCCACTGAGACAAGAGTTCCAACAGAAGATTCAGCTACAGACTCCACTGAGCCAAGAGGTCCAACAGAAGATTCAGTTACAGACTCCACTGAGCCAAGAGGTCCAACAGAAGATTCAGCTACAGACCCCACTGAACCAAGAGGTCCAACAGAAATTTCAGCCACAGACGCCACTGAGCCAAGAGGTCCAACCGAATATTCAGTTACAGACGACTCCACTGAGCTAAGAGGTCCAGCAGAAGATTCAGTTACAGACCCCACTGAGCCAAGAGGTCCAACAGAATATTCAGTTACAGACGACACCACTGAACCAAGAGGTCCAACAGAAGATTCAGTTACAGATGATTCCACTGAGCCAAGAGGTCCAACAGAAGGTTCAGTTACAGACTCCACTGAGCCAAGAGGTCCAGCAGAAGGTTCAGCTTTAGACTCCACTGAGCCAAGAGGTCCAACAGAAGGTTCAGCTATAGACTCCACTGAGCCAAGAGGTCCAACAGGAGAATCAGTTACAGACTCCACTGAGCCAAGAGGTCCAACAGAAGATTCAGCTACAGACTCCCTGAGCCAAGAGGTCCAACAGGAGATTCAGCTACAGACTCCACTGAGCCAAGAGGTCCAACAGAAGGTTCAGCTATAGACTCCACTGAGCCAAGAGGTCCAACAGAAGGTTCAGTTACAGACTCCACTGAGCCAGGAGGTCCAACAGAATATTCAGATACAAACTCCACTGAGCCAAGAGGTCCAACAGAAAGTTTAGCTGCAAACTCCACTGAGCCAAGAGGTCCAACAGGAGAATCAGTTAGGGACTCCACTGAGCCAAGAGGTCCAACAGAAGATTCAGTTACAGACTCCACTGTAACTGTAGGCGAGAGAGAGAGAAAGAGAGAGAGAGGGAGAGAGAGAGAGAGAGAGAGAGAGAGAGAGAGAGAGACTCTATACACCTGTCTGTTTTTGACAAGCCTGTCTTTGCTGCACAGATAAGCCAAGAGCAACGAGGTCCAACAAAAGATTCACCTACAGACCCCACTAAGCCAAGAGGTCCAACAGAACATTCAGCTACAGACCCCACTGAGCCAGGAGGTCCAACTGAAGACTCAGATACAAACTCCACTGAGACAAGAGTTCCAACAGAGGGTGCCATTACAGACGACTCCACTGAGCCAAGAGGTCCAACAGAAGATTCAGCTACAGACTCCACTGAGCCAAGAGGTCCAACAGAAGATTCAGTTACAGACTCCACTGAGCCAAGAGGTCCAACAGAAGTTTCAGTTACAGACTACTCCACTGAGCCAAGAGGTCCAACAGAAGATTCAGCTACAGACCCCACTGAGCCAAGAGGTCCAACAGAAGTTTCAGCCACAGACCCCACTGAGCCAAGAGGTCCAACAGAAGATTCAGTTAGAGACGACTCCACTGAGCTAAGAGGTCCAGCAGAAGATTCAGTTACAGACCCCACTGAGCCAAGAGGTCCAACAGAATATTCAGTTACAGACAACACCACTGAACCAAGAGGTCCAACAGAAGATTCAGTTACAGACGATTCCACTGAGCCAAGAGGTCCAACAGAAGGTTCAGTTACAGACTCCACTGAGCCAAGAGGTCCAGCAGAAGGTTCAGCTTTAGACTCCACTGAGCCAAGAGGTCCAACAGAAGGTTCAGCTATAGACTCCACTGAGCCAAGAGGTCCAACAGGAGAATCAGTTACAGACTCCACTGAGCCAAGAGGTCCAACAGAAGATTCAGCTACAGACTCCACTGAGCCAAGAGGTCCAACAGGAGATTCAGCTACAGACTCCACTGAGCCAAGATGTCCAAAAGAAGGTTCAGTTACAGACGACTCCACTAAGCAAAGGGGTCCAACAGAAGATTCAGCTACAGACCCTACTGAGCCAAGAGGTCCAACAGAAGATTCAGTTACAGACTCCACTGAGCCAAGAACTCCAACAGAAGGTTCAGCTACAGACTACTCCACTGAGCCAAGAGGTCCAATAGAAGATTCAGTTACAGACTCCACTGAGCTAAGAGGTCCAACAGAAGATTTAGCTGCAGACTTCACTGAGCCAAGAGGTCCAACAGAAGGTTCAGTTACAGACGATTCCACTGAGCCAAGAGGTCCAACAGAAGGTTCAGTTACAGACTCCACTGAGCCAAGAGGTCCGGCAGAAGGTTCAGCTTTAGACTCCACTGAGCCAAGAGGTCCAACAGAAGGTTCAGCTATAGACTCCACTGAGCCAAGAGGTCCAACAGGAGAATCAGTTTCAGACTCCACTGAGGCAAGAGGTCCAACAGAAGATTCAGCTACAGACTCCACTGAGCCAGTAGGTCCAACAGGAGATTCAGCTACAGACTCCACTGAGCCAAGAGGTCCAACAGAAGGTTCAGCTATAGACTCCACTGAGCCAAGAGGTCCAACAGAAGGTTCAGTTACAGACTCCACTGAGCCAGGAGGTCCAACAGAAGATTCAGATACAAACTCCACTGAGCCAAGAGGTCCAACAGAAAATTCAGCTGCAGACTCCACTGAGCCAAGAGGTCCAACAGAAGGTTCAGCTACAGACTCCACTGAGCCAAGAACTCCAACAGAAGGTTCAGCTACAGACTACTCCACTGAGCCAAGAGGTCCAATAGAAGATTCAGTTACAGACGATTCCACTGAGCTAAGAGGTCCAACAGAAGATTTAGCTGCAGACTTCACTGAGCCAAGAGGTCCAACAGAAGGTTCAGTTACAGACGATTCCACTGAGCCAAGAGGTCCAACAGAAGGTCCAGTTACAGACTCCACTGAGCCAAGAGGTCCAGTAGAAGGTTCAGCTTTAGACTCCACTGAGCCAAGAGGTCCAACAGAAGGTTCAGCTATAGACTCCACTGAGCCAAGAGGTCCAACAGGAGAATCAGTTACAGACTCCACTGAGCCAAGAGGTCCAACAGAAGATTCAGCTACAGACTCCCTGAGCCAAGAGGTCCAACAAAAGATTCAGCTACAGACTCCACTGAGCCAAGAGGTCCAACAGAAGGTTCAGCTATAGACTCCACTGAGCCAAGAGGTCCAACAGAAGGTTCAGCTATAGACTCCACTGAGCCAAGAGGTCCAACAGAAGGTTCAGCTATAGACTCCACTGAGCCAAGAGGTCCAACAGGAGAATCAGTTACAGACTCCACTGAGCCAAGAGGTCCAACAGAAGATTCAGCTACAGACTCCACTGAGCCAAGAGGTCCAACAGGAGATTCAGCTACAGACTCCACTGAGCCAAGATGTCCAAAAGAAGGTTCAGTTACAGACGACTCCACTAAGCAAAGGGGTCCAACAGAAGATTCAGCTACAGACCCTACTGAGCCAAGAGGTCCAACAGAAGATTCAGTTACAGACTCCACTGAGCCAAGAACTCCAACAGAAGGTTCAGCTACAGACTACTCCACTGAGCCAAGAGGTCCAATAGAAGATTCAGTTACAGACTCCACTGAGCTAAGAGGTCCAACAGAAGATTTAGCTGCAGACTTCACTGAGCCAAGAGGTCCAACAGAAGGTTCAGTTACAGACGATTCCACTGAGCCAAGAGGTCCAACAGAAGGTTCAGTTACAGACTCCACTGAGCCAAGAGGTCCGGCAGAAGGTTCAGCTTTAGACTCCACTGAGCCAAGAGGTCCAACAGAAGGTTCAGCTATAGACTCCACTGAGCCAAGAGGTCCAACAGGAGAATCAGTTTCAGACTCCACTGAGGCAAGAGGTCCAACAGAAGATTCAGCTACAGACTCCACTGAGCCAGTAGGTCCAACAGGAGATTCAGCTACAGACTCCACTGAGCCAAGAGGTCCAACAGAAGGTTCAGCTATAGACTCCACTGAGCCAAGAGGTCCAACAGAAGGTTCAGTTACAGACTCCACTGAGCCAGGAGGTCCAACAGAAGATTCAGATACAAACTCCACTGAGCCAAGAGGTCCAACAGAAAATTCAGCTGCAGACTCCACTGAGCCAAGAGGTCCAACAGAAGGTTCAGCTACAGACTCCACTGAGCCAAGAACTCCAACAGAAGGTTCAGCTACAGACTACTCCACTGAGCCAAGAGGTCCAATAGAAGATTCAGTTACAGACGATTCCACTGAGCTAAGAGGTCCAACAGAAGATTTAGCTGCAGACTTCACTGAGCCAAGAGGTCCAACAGAAGGTTCAGTTACAGACGATTCCACTGAGCCAAGAGGTCCAACAGAAGGTTCAGTTACAGACTCCACTGAGCCAAGAGGTCCAGCAGAAGGTTCAGCTTTAGACTCCACTGAGCCAAGAGGTCCAACAGAAGGTTCAGCTATAGACTCCACTGAGCCAAGAGGTCCAACAGGAGAATCAGTTACAGACTCCACTGAGCCAAGAGGTCCAACAGAAGATTCAGCTACAGACTCCCTGAGCCAAGAGGTCCAACAAAAGATTCAGCTACAGACTCCACTGAGCCAAGAGGTCCAACAGAAGGTTCAGCTATAGACTCCACTGAGCCAAGAGGTCCAACAGAAGGTTCAGTTACAGACTCCACTGAGCCAAGAGGTCCAACAGAAGGTTCAGCTACAGACTCCACTGAGCAAATAGGTCCAACAGGAGATTCAGTTACAGACCCCACTGAGCCAAGCGGTCGAACAGAAGATTTAGCTACAGACTCCACTGAGCCAAGATGTCCAAAAGAAGGTTCAGTTACAGACGACTCCACTAAGCAAAGGGGTCCAACAGAAGATTCAGCTACAGACCCTACTGAGCCAAGAGGTCCAACAGAAGATTCAGTTACAGACTCCACTGTAACTGTAGGCGAGAGAGAGAGAGAGAGAGAGAGAGAGACTCTATACACCTGTCTGTTTTTGACAAGCCTGTCTTTGCTGCACAGATAAGCCAAGAGCAACGAGGTCCAACAAAAGATTCACCTACAGACCCCACTGAGCCAAGAGGTCCAACAGAACATTCAGCTACAGACCCCACTGAGCCAGGAGGTCCAACAGAAGACTCAGATACTCCACTGAGACAAGAGGTCCAACAGAGGGTGCCATTACAGACGACTCCACTGAGCCAAGAGGTCCAACAGAAGATTCAGTTACAGACTACTCAACTGAGCCAAGAGGTCCAACAGAAGATTCAGTTACAGACCCCACTGAGCCAAGAGGTCCAACAGAAGATTCAGATAAAAAACTCCACTGAGTCAAGAGGTCCAGCAGAAGATTGAACTACAGACTCCACTGAGCAAAGTGATCTAATAGAAAATTCAGTTACAGACCCCACTGAGCCAAGAGGTCCAACAGAAGATTCAGATAAAACACTCCACTGAGTCAAGAGGTCCAGCAGAATGTGCTGTTACAGACGACTCCACTGAGCCAAGAGGTCCAACAGAAGATTCAGTTACAGACTCCACTGAGCCAAGAGGTCCAACAGAAGATTCAGCTACAGACTGCACTGAGCCAAGAGGACCAACAGAAGATTCAGCTACAGACTCCACTAAGCCAAGAGGTCCAACAGAAGGTTCAGCTACAGACTCCACTGAGCCAAGAGGTCCAACAGAAGGTTCAGTTACAGACGACTCCACTGAGCCAAGAGGTCCAACAGAAGATTCAGCTACAGACCCCACTGAGCCAGGAGGTCCAACAGAAGACTCAGATACTCCACTGAGACAAGAGGTCCAACAAAAGATTCAGCTACAGACTCCACTGAGCCAAGAGGTCCAACAGAAGATTCAGTTACAGACCCCACTGAGCCAAGAGGTCCAACAGAACATTCAGCTACAGACCCCACTGAGCCAGGAGGTCCAACAGAAGACTCAGATACTCCACTGAGACAAGAGGTCCAACAAAAGATTCAGCTACAGACTCCACTGAGCCAAGAGGTCCAACAGAAGATTCAGTTACAGACTCCACTGAGCCAAGAGGTCCAACAGAAGTTTCAGTTACAGACTACTCCACTGAGCCAAGAGTTCCGACAGCAGATTCAGCTACAGACCCCACTGAGCCAAGAGGTCCAACAGAAGTTTCAGCCACAGACCCCATTGAGCCAAGAGTTCCAACAGAATATTCAGTTACAGACGACACCACTGAACCAATAGGTCCAACAGAAGATTCAGTTACAGACGACTCCACTGAGCCAAGAGGTCCCGCAGAAGATTCAGTTACAGACCCCACTGTGCCAAGAGGTCCAACAGAAGTTTCAGCCACAGACCCCACTGAGTCAAGAGGTCAAACAGAAGATTCAGTTACAGACTCCACTAAGCCAAGAGGTCCAACAGAAGGTTCAGCTACAGACTCCACTGAGCCAAGAGGTCCAACAGAATGTTCAGTTACAGACGACTCCACTGAGCCAAGAGGTCCAACAGAAGATTCAGCTACAGACCCCACTGAGCCAAGAGGTCCAACAGAAGGTTCAGTTACAGACGACTCCACTAAGCAAAGTGGTCTAACAGGAGATTCAGTTACAGACTCCACTGAGCCAAGAGGTCCAACAGAAGATTTAGCTACAGACTCTACTGAGCCAAGAGTCCAACAGAAGGTTCAGTTACAGACGACTCCACTGAACCAAGAGGTCCAACAAAGGATTCAGTTACAGACAACTCCACTGAGCCAAGAGGTCCAACAGAAGATTCAGCTACAGACCCCACTGAGCCAAGAGGTCCAACAGAAATTTCAGCTACAGACCCCACTGAGCCAAGAGGTCCAACAGAAGATTCAGTTACAGACAACTCCACTGAACCAAGAGGTCCAACAGAAGATTCAGTTACAGATGACTCCACTTAGCCAAGAGGTCCAGCAGAAGATTCAGTTACAGATGACTCCACTGAGCCAAGAGGTCCAACAAAAGATTCACCTACAGACCCCACTGAGCCAAGAGGTCCAACAGAACATTCAGCTACAGACCCCACTGAGCCAGGAGGTCCAACAGAAGATTCAGTTACAGACTCCACTGAGCCAAGAGGTCCAACAGAAGTTTCAGTTACAGACTACTCCACTGAGCCAAGAGTTCCAACAGCAGATTCAGCTACAGACCCCACTGAGCCAAGAGGTCCAACAGAAGTTTCAGCCACAGACCCCATTGAGCCAAGAGTTCCAACAGAATATTCAGTTACAGACGACACCACTGAACCAATAGGTCCAACAGAAGATTCAGTTACAGACGACTCCACTGAGCCAAGAGGTCCAGCAGAAGATTCAGTTGCAGACCCCACTGTGCCAAGAGGTCCAACAGAAGTTTCAGCCACAGACCCCACTGAGTCAAGAGGTCAAACAGAAGATTCAGTTACAGACTCCACTGAGCCAAGAGGTCCAACAGAAGGTTCCACCACCACACCCTTCCATTCTTGTCTTCTTTCTCTCCTTCATCCCTCTCTTTGCTGCTACATCTTTAAAGTAATCTCCTTATTGATCTCCATTTGTCTTTAACTGAGGGACCATCACTCCTCTCTGTCTCTCTGTGTCCAGGAGCTAACACTCCTTCCTCTCGCTCTGGACAGAGGACTGTGAGGACCTCAGCTGTCCATCATTAGTCTTCATTAATCCGTTATTAGTCCTCTACTTGTCCTTTATTAGCCTTTCATTAGTCCTCTATTAGTCCTTCATTAGTCCTTCATTAGTCCTCTATTAGTCCTTCATTAGTCCTTCATTAGTCCTCTATTAGTCCTTCATTAGTCCTTCATTAGTCCTCTATTAGTCCTCTATTAGTCCTTCATTAGTCCTCTATTGACCTTTATTCTGGAGACGCTGTCTTTATTAAACATTTATAAAGGGCTAAATAGTTAGAAATAGAGAGAGAGACAGAGAGAGAGAGACAGAGAGAGAGAGAGAAAGAGAGAGAGAGAGAGAGAGAGAGAGAGACGGAGAGAGTGAGAGAGAGAGAGACAGAGAGAGAGAGAGAGAGTGAAAGACCGGGACAGAGAGACAAGGACAGAGAGAGAGAGACAGAGAGAGAGAGAGACAGAGAGAGAGAGAGAGAGAGAGAGAGAGAGACGGAGAGAGTGAGAGAGAGAGAGACAGAGAGAGAGAGAGAGAGTGAAAGACCGGGACAGAGAGACAAGGACAGAGAGAGAGAGTGAGACAGAGACCGAGAGAGAGAGACAGAGTGGGGGGTGGTAATGTCAGAATTGATTTAAGGTGGCGCTGCTGCTGAAGGTGGAATTAAAGATGTGTGGGGGTCGAGATTCGGACCCTTCCACCTTCACGCTCTGAGGAGCCACAACATTAAAACCACCTTCACTCGACCCCTGTGTGTGACCTGCAGTGGATCCGGTCAGAACCTGCTGCCACCACCCCCCCCCTCCGTGGACCCCACATGTGTGCGTATGTGTGTGTGTGTGTGCGTGTGTGTGCGTGTGTGCGTGCATGTCTCAGATGTTAGCATCTCGGCTAACTCCCCGAGCTGCTGCAGTTTTAATGAAGGTCCACTGAAGGTCGGCGTCCACTCTGAACGGATCTGTGCCTCAGCGGCCAATGGGACGCAACCGTTCAGGGAGTGGGTGTGTCCTCAGGTTTAACGTGTGGCTGCTTGATGTTGTTCAGAATGTAAACATTAACAATAACATTCACATATTATACATCTACATC